>NW_007252448.1:540357-586123 GCF_000164805.1 Carlito syrichta | reverse complement strand
CTTTGTAGGAAGTTTATAAGGTAAGATCTTAATAAAATCAAAGCATATTTATTGTGATAAAGGAATTCAGTTTAAGAAATGCAACTAACCAGGTGCTAAAAAGCTTAGTTACACATTTCTCAAGGGCTGGCTAAGGTTTCATGACTCATAGTGTACCTAAAGCATTTTAATTACTCAAGGCAACATTATGTTTCTCAGGGACTTCTCTTTACATAAGCATAGATTATTTGTTATACTTTCTCCCACAGGGAATTGGAACACTCTATGTACATGTTACATTCCGAAAAAAAAAAAAAAAAAGAATTCTATTCTAATACATAAATTCAGATAAAGCAGATTAAATCACATTCTTAAACAAAATAAATCCATGCATCTTAAACTTTAAAGCCTACTTTGAGTTCCATCTCCTCCATGAAAACTTTTCTACTCCCTTGCTCTAATGGAGTCTTTTCCCCTGCAACTCTTTTGCATGTCTGCAAATTCCTTGAAATCTATTAGAATTAGGCTTTGTACATCAGTGGGATTAGCCTAAAGCAGGTCTCAAGGGTCAAGATGAGTATCTGAACTCATCTGCTGGGAGATGAATACGAAGGTAAGTTTGAAGCATGGAAGTAAGTCTGCAAGGGAAAAAGTCAAATAAAATTAAAAACCAGTTACACGATGACCACTTATGTACCTAATCCTCAGTTGTACCCCACATATTTAAAATGAAAAGTAAAAAAACCAAACAATTACAGTCTAAACTAAGACTATGATGCAGTGAATCTATCTAAGGAGTAGCAGGCAGGAGGAGTTTTGGAACCAAGTAAGAAGCCCATATCCATTATAACACAAGCACATCAGGATGATAAGGGAGCAATAGCAACTTCAGAGCTAAGATACTGACACGGAGTTCCTTCTGTCTCCTCTGGCTGAGGCAGAATTAATTCGAAGGTACTAGACAGGGCCATACTTAGAGGTGTGGATTAGGTAACTTCTGTTTCACAGGTTAACATGATGGAGAGTCAGGAATATCAGTAAGTCACTAAAAGCAAAGGCTGTTTCTTAGCAACTCACACAGTTTTTTACATAGACTAAAAATATTGCTAGCTGTCACAATGACCCCTATGCCAATGTTATAAATACTCTTGCTGCATTAAAGGTCATTAGATTATGAATTTAGATTAGCATTATTATGGACTGCATGTTTGTGTTACCCACAAATTCATATGTTGAAATTCTAACCCTCAGTGTGATGGTATTAGGACGTATCTGGGAGGTAATAAGGTCATGAGAGTGAAGCTGCCATAAACATAATAATGCTTTCATAAGAAGACACACAAGAGAGTTTGCTTCCTCTCTCAGCTCTCTGTCTTGTAAGGATACAATGAAGTTGCAAACCAGGGAGATCATCACCAGATACTGGGTCTGCCAGCACCTTGATTTTGAACTTCCCAGCCTCCAGAACTGTGAGAAATGTTAAGCCACTCAGTCTATGGCATATTTGTTACAGCAGACCCAATTAAGACAAGCATCTTCCTAAATTCTTAACTCTAGTGAGAAATTATGAATAGGTAATATTACACACGTAACGTTTGTTCTTAGTCAAATTCCTTGCCAAGCCTCTTGATTCTATCCCTTATGGTCCTCATACTGTTGTAAGCAACAGGTACCATACATCCTTGCTGCATTTGGAACTGGTATTTCACCAAGAAACCATTTTTCTTTCAGTTCCCTGCAGGACACGCTGGTTCCTTCTTACATATCCAACTATGAACCACGAGAGACAGGAGTTAACACAGGCTTCCTCTTAGTTCTCTCTTGCTGACTTCAGGTGACTATACTTCCAAAGCATTTCTTTGATATCTTGACACCTGGCTATAACACCATCTACTTATCTTTGCAACTATTATCTTCAGACCTTGTTGATCACTCTTACACAATGGTCTCAATGTTGGCTGCACATTAAAATCACCTGGAAAGTTTTTGAAATCTGCCTGTTCCCAGGACCCAATCCAGACCAATAAAATGAATTTGTGGGGGTGGGAATTATCATCCATGTCCAGTTTCTTAATTTGTTAGAAATTGATTTCAGTGTGAAGCCAGAGTCAAGACCTCTGCTATCACCTAAGAATCAACGCTGTCACCCAAGAATTAAGGCTATCAGTTCTTGGTTCATTAGTTTCCTCTTCATCCCAACTCTTGCTATCCTGGAATTGAAATGTTCAAAGGAACAACCTCTTCAATGCTCTGGGTCCTAGTTCCTCAACCACTTCAATTCTAATATAACATGTTCTTTAATTTCACTTTGGTTCTTACACATACTCTAAAAATTTATCACAACTTGGAACTTGATATCTGAAATATTAACTAAGCAAAAGTTTCTGGTCTTAAATGCTGTAGTCCCAGCTTGCTGACTCCTTTACTGTACTATGCCTCTACCTGAGTGTGGATAGCTTATTGAAACCTTGTACAGAAGCTTGCTTTCTAAGTCAGTCAATCTTCTCCCAATTCTATACCCTTTCCAACTGGTTGATCCTCTATGGTGTAGCACTCCAATGACTTCTTACCAGTGCTATCTTACCCTCCTTCTCCTATCACACCACAACTCCAGTTATATATTAAGCCAAATCTGCCTTCTCCACTGTTATGCCCTAGATTCTAAGAAGAAGAGATTACTGAAGAAAAAAAAAAAAAATTCAACTGTACAGATTTATGCCACCTACATCCCAAATGAGCTCTTGCTCCTACCTTCCTTAAATTCAAGCGGTCACCATTCTTTCTGAGCTCCTATCTCATTTTTTCACCACTCTCATTTGATGTGAACCTTGCTTTCTGTTTTACAGAACATAAAAATATCTTTAATTTCTAGACTTCAACCCTATCAATAAATCACACGCGCCTGTTTTATAGGGGAACTGCTCTAAGCTCAGTACTGTTGACATTTTTGGTCAGCTAATTCTTTGTTGAGGGAGGCTGTTCTCCTTCTTCTAGGATGATTAGCAACATCCATGACCTCCACCCACCAGATGCCAGTAGTATCCTCCTCCCAGCAGTTGAGACACCAAATGTCTTCAGACATTGTCAAATGTCTCTTTGAAGGCAAAATCACCTTCAGTTGGGAAGCACTACTTTAAGCAATACTACTCTATCAACCTGTCTTTCCAATAAAAAACCTCTTGCCTCCTCCAAGATCCACTGTGTCCTTGGTGTCCTTTCTTTATCTATCTTCAAACTGAACCTGTCCATTGGTTTTGTCTCCTTAGTATATAATTTTATGTTTCTAATTAAAAAAAAAAAATCATTCCTGGACACCAGGTCTCCTTCCAGCCACTGCTCAACTTTTATTCTTTGAAGTTAAGCTCTGAGAATGACTTATTTGCGTTCACTTGCTGAAGCTCCATTCAATCTTTACTCTTCCATCCTTGTCACCCTACTGATACTGTTGCAAAGCTACCAGGGCCCTCTTAATTACCAAATGCTTAGACAACCTAACTGCCCGGCTGTTTCCAACTATACTCTCCTTGAAGCTCTTTCTTCTCCCCTGGCTTCCAGGGCACCTCTCTTTTTTCTCGTTCTTTCCTTTTCCTTTATTCTCCCTTAATCTTCTCCTCTTCATTTGATTGTCCCTTAATACAGTGTCAACTGGGATTTGTCCTTGGTCTTCTTTTCTTAGAACTCTATGACATTGTTTCTGGGTGACTGCCTTCATTATAAGCTTCTAATTCCTCCTCATTTGAGTTTGAAGCTCTACCTTCTCTCAAATTCCAGTCCTGCATTTCTGGCTTCCCAGTGAATATTTCTACCTGGGAGCAGTACAGATATTACTAACAAATTGAGATACCTAAAACTAAACTTATCATCTACTACTCCCACCACCATTTCTGTTATGATCTCTCCAAATCTTCCTTACTCATTTCATTATTTCTGTGGTAACACTATCTTTTCAGTTGTATAATATGCCAAGGCCCTTGGCAAAATCCTAGATTCTAACTTCATTAATTACATCCAATCAATTATAAATAATTATATAATTCTGTCAATTATAGTTAATATAATATATAAAATATAATTCTGTCAATTATAGCTAATGTCCTCTCCCCTCAATCCCTACTAGTTCAAGCTTTCATACTTTATTTCCATGGATTCCTAATTAATTTCTTTGCTTTAGGTTTTAGTTACCTCTAATCCAACCACTATGCTGCCACTGGAATTATATATATATATATATATATATATATATATAATTTTTTTTTTTTTTTTTTTTGAGTTGGAGTCTCATTCTGTCACCTAGACTGGAGTGCAGTGGCCACTCCCGGCCACTGCAGCCTCGACCTGCTGGGCTCTGGCGATCCTTCCGCCTCAGCCTTCTGAGTAGGTGGAACTATAGGCGCGCACTACCACACCCGGCTCATTTTTGATTTATTGTGGAGATGAGGTCTCGCCAAGTTGCCCAGGCGGGTCTCGAACCCGCGGACTCAGGCAATCTGCTCACCTCAGCCTCCCAAAGGCGCGGTATTACAGGCTGAGCCACAGAGCCCAGCTGGAATTATATATATTTTTTTGAGTTGGAGTCTCACTCAGTTGCCCAGACTGGAGTACAGTGGCTGCTCCCGGCCACCGCAGCCTCGACCCGCTGGGCTCCAGCGATCCTTTCGCCTCAGCCTTCCGAGTAGCTGGAATTACAGGCATGCGCTACCACACCCGGCTGATTTTTGATTTATTGTAGAGATGAGGTCTCACTGCCCAGGTGGGTCTCAAACATGCGGGCTCAGGCAATCCACTCACCTCAGCCTCCCAAAGGTGCGGGATTACAGGTTGAGCCACCGAGCGCGGCTGGAATTATATTTTTAACATGCAAATCTGTCCATGTTACTCCCTTGATTACACCCTTGGGGGATCCCCTTTGTCTGGATAATAGAATCAAAGCATTTTGGCAAAGTATGCCAAGCTCTCTGTGGCCTGGCTCCTGTCCTTCTCTTACCTTCTCCATTGTACCCTATGCCCAGACTTAATTGTACCATACCATCATTTACTGCTGGCATGTGTTTTCTAACTTCATTGACCTAACACATTTTCATCCTAGATGCCTCAGGCCAAGCACTTCCTCCTCTGGGAACTCTTCCTGGATTCCCCCAAGGCAGATTTAAGAGGGTTTTTTCCTATGCATTCCCAAGGCATTGTGCACAAATCTTCATTATAGTTCTTAGCAGAGTCTATTGGAATTGCCTGCCTGCAGGTGTTTCACCCAGCTTGTAAGCCTTTCCTACTCACTGTTTCAGTGGGGACTAAGAGAGTGCTTGGCATGGAATAAGTACTCGATAAATACATGCTGAATGACTGAACGACACATGTCAGGTTCAACGGTCAACGAAATTTATCAAGGCACTGTAATAGGTACATGACATGTATTTGTAAAAAAAAAATCTATATATCCATATATATCTATGCAGTTCATGGAATCATGAAGCAGTGAAGTTATTCAGCCTGAAGCAAAAGCTAATGTCACATAATAAAACAAGTTTAATAAGCAATATATCTGATGGTACAGTGCTTATTAAACTTTTCTACTAACATCAGAAGTGCTACTAACATCAGAAGAATACTGACTAATACTCCTGAGAGATCTGATGACACAGACTAAAATATATGACATTTCTCTGGCTGATAACACATCCATATTCATTTTAACTTGAAAACATTTAAAATTACTAGCAAGTAAAAGGAATGCTCCAGAAAGATAGAACATCTTAATTCTGTGGTTTCCATGATCTCTAGCATAAATGTGTACCTCCCAGGTGGGGCTGATGACCGTGTCAATATTACAGCTAAAGTACAGAGTGGATACAGTATCACACTTAAAGCCACAAGTTCTACTTTGGGTCTTTGTCCTATCACTTAGGCAGTGACTGGGGAGTGAGTCTACTTTAACCTCTCTGAGCCTCCTCAGTTTCCTTATCTGGAAAATGTCTATAATTACATATGCCTTATATATTTCATAATGATGTTGGTGCCAAGATCAAAATAGAATAACAATGCAAACAATGAAGGATTATAAGCATGAAAAATAAAGTAATATTTTATCCAGAAAGAGTGAAAATCAAAGTATATATGCAACAGATATTCTTGAAAATATTTACCTTTTGAGGTGCTGAAGAAGGTTTTTTTATTTTAATTTTTTCTTTGGGGCTTAAAGGAGGAGATCGCTCCTTTATCTCAGGAGGCAGTTCTTGATATAGTGCTGAAATTGATAAAAGGAATTCATGTAATCAAATTGAGAAGCCTGTTCCATGGGAGAAGACAATAATGAGAGAAAAGGGCAGATATGAAATTAAAGACACTGACATTCAATTATTTGATGTAACAATAAGCTACATAAAATACATCTTATGATAATTTAGTTTTACACATTAGTTATCAAAGACCATAACTATCAATAGAAAATTGTAATCACTAGGATTTCAGAAATATAGAAGATATCATTTTCATTTACTACATTGCCACACAGAGGCTTATTTCATTTTATTTCAAAACACATTTACCAGGAACCTGCTACATGCAAGGCTATCTGCTAACACTGCTGGAGGCTATATGGAGCTCGCAACGAGCTCAAAATCTGGTCACAGACAGACATATTCACAAGACTGTACTATACATAAAATAGAATGTGACATTACTTGCAAGAGAGATAATTACGAGGACAAACTCTGATGTGGTGATGGAAAAATGCTTAATGGAAGGAGTGGCAGGTGCATCAAACTCTGAAGAATAGGATTTTGGAAGAGGTGTGGCAAAAGGATAATTTTGGAAGATGGTATGAAATGAATAAGCATGAAGTTAGGACTATACACAATATTGAGTTTGTATATATGGTTGAATTTAAGAATCTTATAATCTAAGATTATAATCTATATAATCTATTGAATTTATATAGGGTATTGAATCTAAAAAGCTATGTGTGAATTTTAGAGGGTTAAAAGGAACATCTAGCCGGGCTTGGTGGCTCAGCCTGTAATCCCAGTGCTTTGGGAGGTTGAGGTGAGTGCACTGCCTGAGCCTGAGGGTTCGAGACCTGCCTGGGCAACTTGGCAAGACCTCATCTCTACAATAAATAAAAAAATTAGCCGGGTGTGGTAGCACGCGCCTGTAGTTCCAGCTACTTGGAAGACTGAGGCGGAAGGGTCGCTGGAGCCTAGCAGGTCGAGGTTGCAGTGGCTGGGAGTGGCTACTGTACTTCAGTCTGAGTGACAGTGAGACTTCAACTCAAAAAAACAAACAAACATCTATTTTAGTTCACAGTAACTCTGAATTGAGAGAAACTGCTAAAATATACTTGATCAAAATTGTAAAACAGATTATGAGATATATTAATTGGCTTTGCATATGTGTTAATCTTATTATTTGGTTTATCTCTTATTGAAAAGGGTGTTACTTTGTCAATAAGGGTAACTAATCTCAGATTAGGTGAAGTGGGGACCAAAGTGAGGCCCAAACTTTACCTGTACAATGACCTTGTATACTTATCCTTGAATTATACCCATCTAAAAATAAAAAAGGAAGGGGTGTTAGATGTGATTAGGAGAAGCTGATCATGTTTTTCTTTCCAGTGGTTTAAAATACAAAGAGAGTAAGCTCTTTATAATAATGGCATACCAGTTTCTTTTATTGTGTGGTCTTTTAGCGGACATGGCTCTCAATTGAACAGTGGGTAAAGATTCCACTCATATATACATTCCTTTAGATCATTTGCTTTGCATATTTGGCTTCAGATAAAGATGAAGGACAATTTCTCTTACTATTTTTTGATTAGAGTATGCTGCTGACAGTCATTTTTTGCTCTAATGTTAAAACTGAGCAGTTGAGTTTTTTGTTAAACTCGGGTAAAAGGAAGAAAAAAGGGAAACAAAAAAAACCCCTTATGAAGTGTGAGAATTCAATCATTACATTCTCAGGTTTTCTAAGATTTTCTTCTGTTTGTTCTGACCTTTACAAGGCTTTTGCAAGAAGCAGTGACTGATGCCAAAAGAATACACCGATTATTCTGGGATATAATAAAGGAATTTCAGCAGTTGAAGGATGGTCACTACAGAGACAAGGAATTAGTTTCTGTAAGAAGCCATCAACCAACACTGCACTATGCTTCAGAGTCTGATTCTGGTTATTAAAGAAGAAAAACAAACCTTATTAGCTGTTTAACTTACTGTAAATCAAACATCTATAGCATCTTAACATTTGCAAGCCTATGAGGTTACTTCTAGAAACTAGAGTCTAAAGTTAAAGCACTTAATACTACCCCGCCTGGAGATCCACAAGTGAAACATTTAAAAAATATTTCCACTTGTATCTGAAACATTTAAAAAATATTTCCACTTGTATCTGAAAATAAACAATGGATTGTAATAGCTACTTAAAATTAAAGACATGCTTCAGAGTGCCTCTAATTGTCCAGGCAGTTCTTGATTTAAAAACAGAAGCTACCCCTGTTTAACCTTAGCTGTTGATCCTGTGGGAGAGCCAACACTGGGAAAGAGAGGGAAGAAACTTGGATATTTCAGACAATCTGGAAGTTAGAAGTGCGTAACTTATGGGAAACGCTGTCTCATGCCTATAGGAAAACTAACCAGTCCTAAAATTTCTTCTTTCTACACTGCCTTGTGTTTTTTTCATTATTTATCTTTAAAAAAAAAACATAACAATATACTTCTAATAGAGTTGAAAAGTTATTCAAAAAAACCTAAGAAATTAAGAATTTTGTTATGGGTGAGAAATGTGAGTCAATTTTGAGACACTTAGCACTTCTGAGGGGAGGAGTTTGCCAACAGTAGATCATCTGAGGAAGGGAGCTACATTAAGATGTAAGGCCATTTGAGAACTGGGGAGAGGAGCACTGGGAAGGGTCAGGGTGCAGACAGGGTAGTGGGAGGGCGCCAAAAATAAATAATTTTATTGAGGCCGAGCCCAGCACTCAGTAATCATGGAAGAAATTCTTCTTCCTCCTTTATCTCTTTTGCTTTCAAAGTTCAGAACTAATGTTAGAATTAACTGTACTTTCGTTTAGTTATAGTCTTGGCTTAAATAGAGTTTCAGGGACTATCCTGAAAACCAATTATTATTAATAACCACTGCTTCTTTGCAGAAACAAGACTTAATAAATATTCAAAACATAGATGGCTCTCAATTTCAAAGTTCCTTATACTAAATTTTGAATCAGAACCACCCAATTTTAGTGTTTCCAGAAGAAAGTTTACAGAGATGATAGCTTCTTCATTCAACTTCTTCATTTGATAAGGGGAAACTGAGGCATATCAGTATAAGTTGTTGAGCTAGAACTAGAAGTCAGTTTTCCTAACTCCTGACTATTGTACTTCTCCTAACATGCTATCAAGTTATTATTGCAGATAGAATGCATTCTTCTGAAGAAGCACTACTATATTTCTTTCCTCATTTAATGATACCTTTGTTTTCAGGCTCTTTGTGTTCTATTTTCACCTCTCAAGGCCTAGTAATTAATCTAGCTTTCAGAAACTCTACTATTTAGAATTTCTTCTCTAGTTCATTTCTACCCCCACCACCCCTACAAACAAGGGCTTAATCTATTGTAGTTTTGTTTTAGCAAGTAACCATCTAGGACTGAGGTATGCAGAGTAAAAGAGTGTCAGAGAGGAACTAGAGGTTCTGAAGATGCTAGTCAACAGAGGAGTGACTGTGGCAAGAGAAGAGCTGACAGACTGTGCACGAAGCAGGGGGCAAGGTCAAAGGAGCTGAAGAAGAAAGCAGGCAGCTAGAAGGGCACGTCCCCTGGGATAAGAAGTACGTGAAGCCAATATTGCAATCTCAGAATGTCATAGCTTTCTAGTGTAGTCATGCCTTTCCATTTTTTTACATCATGAGACTGAAAAGCAATATTCATTGGTAAACCTATGCAAAGGTCACAAAGAGTAAATTAAAAGGTAGAAAATGATAAAATCTTGGACTATCAGTTATACCATATTTGTAAACCAGGAAAAGAGCATAAAACTTACTTTCACTAGCCACATGATTAGCTGGAAAATAACCTTCCTGTCCCTTTCCTATGCTGCCATACCACCAGTCTTCATTATCTTTGAAAAACACTCGGATAATGTCTCCACGATGGATGGTTAGTTCATCTGATCGATTCGCTGTGTAGTCATAAAGAGCCACTACCTAAGAGAGAGATAAGACCACCACAGCTTTATCACAACTGTACCACAGAGAAAACCCCCAACATTCACTTCCTCTTGCAGAGAGCAGCTGAAACCAAAGCAGTACTTTGGTAAATTTGAGGCTGTCTCAAGGTTTGCTAATGGGATCAGGGGTGGTGGGAACACAGCAGGAGAAGCAAGATAAAAGAATGTGGGATTGAGAAATGGTTAAGAGCATTCAATACACTAAGATTAGCTTCAAAATAGCAGATGTTAATTTTTTAAAGTAAATTACTTGTGAAGCAAATAAAAAAACTCACACCACTTACTTTCTTAGAATTGTTTTATACTACCTTTATATCTCATTCTCTGTGCTAAGCAGATGCATCTGAAAAAAATTCTTCAGGTCAACAGTTTTACAACGAGGAAAAGCTCAATAGAACTACCTGATTGCACTGCTTGGTTTATTGTTAGTCTCTTTTTGAGAAAAATTTCTCTACACACATTTCAATGCCTTGAGATAAATTTCTCTACACACATTTCTATAAGAATCTTCTTCTTTGTGTTGTTACCGTAATCAGTATATTTAATTTCTTTTTCTTTTGAAAATTCCAAGTCAAAATGATATGGCAGTGGCTGCAGAGGCTTTTACAAATCCCTTATAGTAGTTAAAAGGAGAGAGACCTCAATTCATTTTAGATCTGATATGCACTGTATAAAGAAGAACACAATAACATGTATAACAAAGAATATATTTATTCTGCTGTTTTTTCACCTATTAAATGGCATTTGAAAATGCATAGGTTATACCACTATATATATAATGGAAAATCATCATTATCATTCTTTGCATTTAGGTGACTACTGATTCATTCACTTAACAATGACTGAAATCCTAACATGCCTGGTATAGGATAATTCCTAGAAGAGGTACCTCATTTAGGTTTTGCAGGAGAACTAAAGGATAATTCAGGAATCAGCCACCTGAAAAGAGGCAAAGTATGTCTTGGAGTATCTCTCGGTGTGTACAGCATGTGTGAGAGACCAGGGAAGAGAAACCCAAGATAGTTCAGTATGGTGGGTACCTGACTTTAGCGGTGAGAGCCTAGATAAAACGGTAGGGGAAGCTGAGGCTCCAGGAGTAAGTAAGGATTAGATCACACATGTTGAAAAACTTCAGACTCAATAATAGGGCCAATGGGAAGACAAAGAAAGGTTTAAGCAGAGGATTCCATTACTTCTACCTAATTGCTTCTGGTAATTTTGAATCAACTTAACAATATTTATTAACACATCAGTCAGGCAATTTTAACCGATAAGTTTTCGACCTAACTGCTATTAACACATCAGTCAGGCAATTTTAACTGATAAGTTTTGGACCTAACTGCTATATACAATATAAAGACAGTCATAATCATTTAATTCAATGGCTCAAATACAATGCCTATTGCACTGCTTACAATAGGACCTAATTTACTACATGCTATGCAGTATGTTATTTAAAGTTTATAGATTTTTGTAGCTTTAGTCTCTTATGTCAAATCTCTTATGTCAAAGTGGAAACTTATCTTTTCTCTTTGTTCTTCCTTCTCCAAATGTCTTCTCTTCATTTTCCTCACTGGCATTGTCATAGAAGATGAGCTAATTAACATTTGTGAGTTCCTGCCATGTTCTAGATACCATACTCATTGCTTAGGTGCTATTTTACCGAATCTTTATGACAACCCTGTGAGGGCAAGTATCCTTACTTCCACTTTACAAATGAGGAATTTGATGTCTATAGAAATTTAATAATTTCCTTAAAGTCAAGCAAACTCAGTATGTCTCCCCAGATCCCTCCCTCCCTTTCTTTCTTTCTCCCCCAAACTAAACACATTTATAGGCTATCTTTGATTAGAATCAAATATGGGCAAGAGGAAGCAGAGAGAAAAGGAGGATAGAATGTTTTTTTTTGGACAGCAGTACTTAAGCAATCATTTGTGCTGAGAAGACCAACCATCTTGGGTCATGCAGCAGGCCCACTGTGCTCCCAAAGCCCTCGTCCCAGGAAATTCTGTGATGGTTTGCTCCTGCTGTTCCTCATCTTGGCTCTGGCACACTGAAATACCACACCTTGAATAAGTGTTATACAAATACAAAGTCAGTGTATGCTTATTTATCTGGAGCCAGAGGTGGCTGTTGAGAAGGACAGCAAGGACAAATTAAGTTTAGGCAACAAGATCATTCAGAAAGTCCCACATCAGGCTTGTGTCATTGTGTGGCCTTCTGACAATCTGGAGCTCATCAAACTGAAGTCTGAAAATGTTTCCTAAATTTTACACAAGCATGTAAAATAGGTGTAAAATAAAAGGTTCCCTTTAGAGGTACAGGGGTCAAAAAACTATAAGATCCTACATTACATCTTTTCCTATTATAGAACCCACTTTTCTCCTCTTACATAACCTAATAAAGTACCCTCGTTTTGCAAGACCCACTACAACTTGTATACATGTTCTATACTCTGTGACTCTGCTATGGACTGAATTGTGTCACCTCAAATTCCTAACCCCCAATGTGAATGTATTTGGAGACGTGGCCTTTAAGGAGGTAATTAAGACTAAATGAGGTCATAGGGTAGGTTCCTGATCAATGGGACTGGTGTTCTTATAAAAAGAGGAAGAGACACCAGAAGCACCTGTGCACAGAGAAAAAGGCCATGTAAGAAGGTACCATCTGCAAGCCAAGGAGAGGCCTCAGGAGAAACCAACTGTGTCATTATCTTGATGTTGGACTTCCAGCCTCCAGAATTGTGAAAAAAATAGCCAACTTGTCTGTGGTATTTTGTTATGTGGCCTAGAAGACTAGTGTAGTCTCAAACCTGATGGTGTCAGATGAACCACTTACTACCACCCCATCTGGAACTACACATGGGCAATAACTCATCTGTATCCATCTCAAGTCCTCACCAGCTAACAGTACTGTGTTCCATACTATTATAGTGTCATTGCCTGATGGTGAAATGTCTTTGTCATCAAACTTCACAACCAGCATCCTTGGAGGATAATGGTTGGGAAGGCTACATCCTCTAAAGCAAAGAAATAGTCTTTGGAGCATGTCACCATAACATTATTAATGTCATTTAAGTTTAGGCAGACCTCATTTTACTGTGTTTTGCAGGTTTGTGGCAATCTGGCATCAAGCAAGTCCACTGATGTCATTTTTCTAACAGTATGTGTTCACTTCATGTCTCGGTGTCATATTCTGATAATTCTTGCAATATTTTAAACTTTTTCATTATTATTGTATCTGTTATGGTGATCTGTGATTAGTGATCTTTGCTGTTATTATTGTAACTGTTCTGGGGTGCCATGAACCACACCCATAATTGACAGAAAACTTAATTGATAAATGTTGTGTGTTCTGACAGCCCCATCAATCCATCCTTCCTCCCTCTACTGGGTCCCTCTTCCCTTCTCCTTGGGTCTCCTTATTTCCTGAGACACAATAGTATTGAAATTAGGCCAATTAGTAATCCTACAATGGCTTCTAAGTGTTCAAGTGAAGAGTTGCACAACTTTTCACTTTAAATCAAAAGCTAGATGCCAGGCTTGGTGGCTCAGCCTGTAATTCCGCGCCTTTGGGAGGCTGAGGTGAGTGGATTGCCTGAGCCTGCGGGTTCAAGACCCGCCTGGGCAACGAGACCTCATCTCTACAATAAATCAAAAAATCAGCCGGGCGTGGTAGCGCATGCCTGTAATTCCGGCTACTCGGAAGACTGAGGCGGAAGGATTGCTGGAGCCCAGCAGGTTGAGGCTGCGGTGGCTGGGAGCGGCCACTGCACTCCAGTCTGGGCGACAGAGTGAGACTCCAACTCAAAAAAAAAAAAAAAAGAATTTTTAAAAATCAAAAGCTAGAAATGCTTAGTGAGGAAGGCATGTCAAAGCTGACATAGGCAAAAAGTTAGGCCTCTTGTGCCAAATAGCTAGTTGTGAAGGCAAAGGAAAAGTTCTTGAAGGAAATTAAAAATGCTACACCAGTGAATACATGAATGGTAAGAAAGTGAAACAGCCTTATTGCTAATATGGAGAAAGTTTGAGTGGTCTAGAGCAGCGGACCCCAACTGCCAGGCCACAGACCGGTACCAGTTTGTGGTCTGTTAGGAACTGGGCTGCACATCAGGAGGTGAGTGATGGGAGAGCCAGCGAAGCTTCATCTGTATTTCCAGCAGCTCCCCAGGGCTCACATTTCTGCCTAAGTTCCGCCTCCTGTTAGTCAGCGGTGGCATTAGATTCTCATAGGAGCGTGAACCCTATTGTGAAGTGTGCATGTGAGGGATCTAGAAATAAAGTACACAATAAACGTAATGCGCTTGAATCTTCCAAAAACCATCTCCCCACCCCCTGGTCCGTGGAAAAACTGTCTTCCATGAAACCAGTCCCTGACGACAAAAAGGCTGGGGGCTCCTGGTCTAGAGGATCAAACCAGCTCCAGCATTTTCTTAAGCCAAAGTCTAATCCAGAGCAAAGTCCTAACTCTTCATTTAGACGAAGGCTGAGCGAGGTGGGGAAGCTGCAGAAGAAAAGCTGGAAGCTAGCAGAGGCTGGTTCATTAGCCTTAACTAAAGCAGCCATCTCCATAACATAAAAGTGCAAATGCTGATGTAGAAGCTGCATCGAGTTATCCAGAAGATCTAACTAAGATTATTAATGAAGGTGGCTACACGAAACAACAGATTTTCAGTGGAGATGAAACAGACTTATACTGGAAGAAGATGCCATCTAGGACTTTTGTATCTAGAGAGAAGTCAACAACTGGCTTAAAAACTTCTCAGGACAGACTGACTCTCTTGATGGGGGCTAATGCACATGGTGACTTTTAGCTAAAGCTAGTGCTCATTCACCATTCTGGAAATCCTAGGGCCCTTAAAAATTATGTTAAGGGCAACCCTTTGGGTCCCCTCCCACTGTGGGAGCTTTTCTGTTCTCTCAATACATCCTGCTTCAAAAAAAAATTATGTTAAATCTATTCTGCCTGTGTTCTATAACAAGGCTTAGATAACAGCACAGCCATTTACAGCATGGTTTACTGAATATTTTAAGCTCTACTGCCCGGAGACCTACTGCTCAGAAAAAAAAGATTCCTTGCACAATATACTGCTCATTGACAATGTCCCTGGTCCCCCAAGAGCTCTGATGGAGTTGTACAAGGTGAGTGCTTTCATGCCTGCTAACACAACATCCATTCTGCAGCCCATGGATCAAGGAGTAATTTTGACTTTCAAGTCTTATTATCTGTGAAATACATTTCACAGGTTATAGCTGCCATAGATAGTTGCACTGATGGACAGGGTAAGTAAATTGGAAACCTCTGGAAACAATTCGTCATTCTACAGGCTATTAAAAACATTCTTGATTGGGCAGGCTATAGAAAAGTATGTTGCAAAAGGAAGAGTCAATCAATGCAGCAATCTTCATTGTCTTAATTTAAGACACTGCCGTAGCCACCCAACCTTCAGCAACCACCACCCTGATCAGTCAGCAGCCATCAACACTGAGGCAAGACCCTCCACCAGCAAAAATATCAAAACTTGCTGAAGGCTCAGATGATTGTATTTTAACACTAAATTTAGAGTTAACACTAAAAAATACTTTATTACTAAATAAATAATAAACAATAAAGTATTTTTTTTTTTTTGAATTGGAGTCTCACTCTGTCGCCCAGACTGGAGTGCAGTGGCCGCTCCCGGCCACTGCAGCCTTGACCTGCTGGGCTCTGGCGATCCTTCCGCCTCAGCCCTCCAAGTAGCTGGAACTACAGGCGCGCGCTACCACGCCCAGCTGATGTTTTGATTTATTGTAGAGATGAGGTCTCGTTGCCCAGGCGGGTCTCGAACTCGCGGGCTCAGGCAATTCACTCACTTCAGCCTCCCAAAGGCGTGGGATTACAGGCTGAGCCACTGAGCCCGGTTACAATAAAGTATTTTAAAATTAAAGTCTATACATTGCTTTTCTAGATGTAGTGCTATTGCACACATAATAGACTATAGTAAACATAATTTTGAACATTGTTTTATATGCACTGGGAATTTCCAAAATTTGTGAGATTGGTTTTATCATGATATTCACTTTATTGTGGTGGTCCAACCAGCAATATCTCTAAGGTATGACTGTACAGAGTTGCTTTGCAATGAGGAGTCAGTGTGTGTGTTTAATGTGCCAACAGTTCTCATACTGGCAGTGGACTCTGACATTTGGTTATAGCTATTCTCTTAACTTACTGGAGGCACAGGACAAAACCCACATGGTTCAAAAGAATCTGCTTGCATTCTGTGTGTTTTTATTCAAGTTGTTCTAAACTTCCAATACGAAGACCATTTACTGTCCTTCCGATTGTTATATTGTATGCAGTATACAGAAGCCATTGTTATGGACTAAACTCCTGAACTAGGTCCCAACAACCAGAATAAAAATCGAAATGAAGTCACTCATACTAAAGTTCCACATCATCAAAGTGAAACTAAGTTGTTATCTGACCTTCAGAGAAATTGGGAGAGAGATAACAGGCAATTTTCCAAACTTCCGTTTCAATCTTAAATTTGTATGATAATGAAATTCCCTTTGTTGTTATCCATCAGTTATTTTTCTATTGTTCTGTTTCCTTGTTTCTGCCTTATAAGGAATGTAACTTTGGAATGACCAATCTGCTCTTTATTCTTTCTTTTTTCCTTCTGCTTTCTCTATTCCTTTTCTGCCTATAAAACAAACCTCTTTTGCTCAGCTCATTGGAACATACACTCTATTTTATGGAATAAAGGGTTGCTCAATTCTAGCAAATAAATCTGATTAAGATCTAAACTAAATTTGTTGTAATTCTGTCTTTTGACAGGAGATTCACCCATGCTGTTGGAGAGGGATGTGCATTTTTCCTATCCTGTTCTTGTGCCCACCGCTTTCTGATGGTTCTTTGCATATGGAGTTTTGCTCCATGCATGTACAGATCAGCACTAAGCCAGACTTAAGGGCTCTTCTTAAGGTTACTGGCAGGATTATTACCAATTAATATAAAATGAAGTATAAGGTAACATTTTAATAATTATTTTAAATGTGAAATAAAATAAGCTTTCTTAAGAAAGTCTCATTTCTCAATAATGTCACTTAAGGAATATTTGCTCTTTAGTATTAAAACAGAAAAAAGAAAAGACAAAAAATGTTAGTTAAAAAAAATTAAGTCCTGAATTTCACAAATGCACCTTATTAAATATTTAAATGACTCTTTAACTAATAGTGACACTGGGACTGTATGTTCTTTCATAAAAGGAATGAAGAAACAAACATATAACTTTATTTTTAGCATCATGTGGTAGAAACATATAGTCTCTTACCCTTATTTCCGTGAACACTACATAAGACAACTCTAAAAATATTTATAAAAAAGAAATCAAGGTCCTGTTATTTTTAACTAATCTTATCTGGATAATAATATATTTAGAAAAGAGAGATAAAGAAAGTAAATAATTGCACAAAGTTTATTGTCTCTACTCCAGATAAACTATCTGTTCCTACCCTGCTATATGTGAATTTCACACTTCATCAAACAGGTATTTGAAAGTATTTAGTTTCAATATCTTCTGATAAAATAATGACCAAAGTACTGTAAAGAATACCAAAGCGGGAACCAAAAAGGGAGTGTCCAATCCCATGTGGGCTTCCAATATTCAAATTTATAAATATTATCATGCACTGCACAATGACATTTCAGTCAATGATGGACTGGGTATATGACAGTGGTCCCATAAGATTATAATGGAGCTGAAAAATTCCTATTGCCTAGTGATATTATAGTTGTCATAATGTTGTAGTGCAATTACTTTACTTTTTAAATAAATTTAGTGTAGCCTAAGTGTGCATTGTTTATAAAGTCTACAGTAGTGTACAGTAATGTCCTAGGCCTTCACTTCATTCACTACTCACTCAATGACTCACCCAGAGCAACTTCCGGTCCTGTAAGCTCCACTCATGTTAAGTGCCCAATACAGGCATTCCATTTTTTATCTTTTATACCACATTTTTACTTACCTTTTCTATGTTTAGATACACAAATACCATTGTTACAACTGCCTACAATATTCAGTACAGTAAAATGCTGTATAGGTTTGTAGCCTAGGAGCAATAGGCTATATGGAAAGCCTCCTACATGCGAATGAGTTCCGTTCTGAAAGTCTAAGTTCAATTTGTTTGTAAGTCCAACAAAGTTAGCCCAGGTACTCAAGTAAAACAATTGGCTCTACAGTACCAGCTACATCACTACTGCCTTTATACATCCTGGGCTTGAAATAAAGATACTGTACTACTATACTCTATGCAGTACTATAAAGTACACAAAAGCACAACTGCTTGTAGGGCACACACATGTGACTATGTATGCCAGACATATGAACTAATTTATGTGACTGGACATGCAAATGCATGTATGTATCTTAGGGATAAATAAGCAAAGGAGAATAACTTCCAGAATGATGAAGTAATTAAAACTGGATCCCTCATAAAATCAAGGTCACTGGTCAAAACTGCCAAAATAGACTTTATCAGAACTCTGGAAACTAACCACCAAAGGTTTGAAACAATCTGAAAAGTGTGTGTTTAAGAAAAACAACTCAATCTCAGTAAAAGTTTTGTGGAGTTTTAAGTTGCTTATTCCTATTATCTCTGTACCAGATCGTGGTAGCTTTAAAAGACAACAATCTCACAACTATGGTAGCTGTGAAAACTAGCAGTCTAAAAGTCATCAGAAAGGGAAGAATAGATTTGGAGTACCTTCAAAGCCTCAACCCCAGAGACCTGGCACTCTAAGACCTGTCTAGCAGCTTCTTAAAAAGCTCAATTCTCAGGGATCATCTCTATTTGATGTAACTCAGAAGATGCTGTGTGAATGATTACATCCTTATGACATTTGTCAAAAGCAAGGAACTATTTAACACTGCACCTGCCTTACTTATTAATTTTTTTGCCTCCTTTATGGGCTATATTTTTCTGTTTCATTTCATCTTTCATTATTTTTTGTTATTAGGATATTTAAGATGATATAATGTAGTAAACCCAGAAATCAAATTCTCTAGTTCCAACTCATATTGCCTTTTAAATAAGCTATTAGGAACATTATCAAAGACCCAAAGGAAATCTTGTCTAAAGAATTAAAAGTATGAGAATAATATCTCACAAAATAATAAAACATCAATATAAAGATAGAATGAAAAAAAAAACAAACAAGTAAAATTCTGGAGTTGAAAGCATAATATTCACTAGAGAGACTTAACAGTAGATTTGTACTGGTAGAAGAATTAGTAAACTTGAAGATAAGTAAATTGAGGTTATTTAGTCTGAGGAATAGAAAGAAAAATAATGAACAAAAATAAACAGAGCCTCAGAGACTTAGGAGATGCTACCAAATGCATCAACATATGCAACATGGAAGTCCCAGAAAAGAGACAAAGAAGAGGAAAAAAGTTAAAGAAATAATGACCAGAAATTCCCAAAATTAGATGTAAAAATTAATGTGCACATTAAGAAGCTAAATCGACTTCAAGTGGGCTAGATTAAAAAAGATCCATACCTAGATATTTCATGGCCACATGGTTGAAAACCAAATACAGAATCTAGAAAGCAGCAAGAAAAAAACAATTTATCACATAGAAATAACTCTCTATAAGAGTAACAGTAGACAGCTCACAAAAAATATGGAGGCAGGAAGTTAGTGGGATGATGTTTTTTTGACATTCAGTGTCAAAAGCAAAGGCAACCAAGAATTCAATATCCAGCAAAACTATCCTTTAGAAAAAGGAAGTACAAATTAATACATTACAAGATAATAACTCAGAGAGTTTGTTGCTTGCAGACCTACTCATCAAGAAAAAATAATGAAAGTATTTCAGGTTGAAACTAAAGGATATTTGAAAGTAACTAAAATCCATATGATGAAATACAAGCACTGCTAAGAGTAACTACATAGGTAAATATAAAAGAAAGTTTACATATATTTTTGTTTATAACTCTTTGCTCTCCATCTAATTTAAAAAAACAACTTTTGTAGATAAATAATTATAAACATATGTTGATAGGCTTACAATATGTAAAGATGTAATTTGTATGACAATAATAGCACAAAGGAGGTAGGAGGGAAATAATTATATTAGAGGAAAGTTTCAATATACTATTAAAATTAAGTTGGTATTAATTCAAACTAGATTGTTTTGAGATATTACTGTAATTCTAAGAGTAACATCAAAGAAAATAACTCAAGAAAATATGCTAAAGGAAGAGAGAATTAGAATTGTATAATAAAAAATATCAATTTAGACCCAAAAAGTGAGTAGTGGAGGAACAAAGGAAAAACAACAATAAAAACATCAGACGTAAAAATCTAAAACCAAATTGTAGACTTAATTGTACCTCATCAATAATTACATTAAGTATAAATAGATTAAACACTTCAAACCAAAAGCAGAGATTATCAGAATGGATACAATCAATGATCCAACTACATGCTATGTACAAGAGGAATACTTCAAATTTAAAGACCCAAAAGAGTTGAAAAGGGTAGAAAAGATATACCATGCAAACAGAAACCAAAAGAGAGTTGAAGTGGCTATTGTAATATCAGGCAATATAGACTTTAAGATCAAAACTGTCACAGAGACAAAGAAGGACATTTTGTTAGGATAAAAGGGTCAATGAGAAAGACATTAAAAAGTACATTATATACTTAATACTGTCTCAAAAGAGACAAAACTGAAAGGTGAAATAGACAATTAAAAAATAACAGTTGGTGACTTCAATACCTCACTTTCCATATTGTATAGAACTAGGCAGAAGATCAACGTGGAAACATAAGACTTGATCAAACTATAAACCAATTAGACCTAATAGATGTCTATAGGACATCTTAGCAAAAGCAGAATACATATTCTTTTAAGTGCACATAGAACATTCTCTAGGGGAGACAATAAGCTAGGCCAAAAATAAAACACACACACACACACACACCTTTATAAAAGAAATAATTGTCTTTTGTTTTTTGAGTTGGGGTCTCACTCTGTTGCCCAGGCTTGAGTACAGTGGCATGATCGCGGCTCACTGCAGCATCAAACTCCTGGGTTCAAGTGATGTGTCCACCTCAGCCTCCCAAGTAGGTAGAATTACAGGTGTGTGCTGCCACCCTGATTAATTTTTTGACTTTTTTTTTTTGTAGAGATGATGCTACCCAGGCTGGTCTCAAATTTCTGTGCTCAAGCAATCCTCCCAAAGCGCTAGGATTATAGATGTGAGTCACTACACCAGCCTAAGAAATAAAATTTAAAAGCATGAAATCACATAAAGTATGTTCTCCAATAGCAATAAATTGAAGAAGAGCTCAGTTATGGAAAGTAACTTGGGAAATTTACAAGTGTATGGAAATTAAACAACATACTCCAAACAACCACTAGGTCAAAAAAATGAAACACCAGGGAAATCAGAAGAGAATAAATGGAAGAAAAAACACAACATACCAATATGTATAGGGTGCAGGAAAAGTTCTGATTTAAGAAAATTTTTATAGCTGTAATGCTTTCATTAAGAGAAAAGAAAGATAGTAAAGCACTATCTTAACCTTATACTTTAAAAATTAGAAAATAAAAACAAAACCCAAAGTAAACAGAAAAAAATAAATATCGGAGTGGAAATAAGTGAAATAATACATAGAAAAAGAATAGAAAAAATGAAATAAAAAATTCGTTATTTGAAAGATTAAGAAAATTGACAAAACTTTTGCTAGACTGACCAAGGGGGAAAAAAACAAAAAGTAAGGCCCAGGTTAATAACATCAGGAATGAAAGAAAAGAGGTCACTGTTGATTTTAGGAAAATAAAAAGGATTTAAGGGAATATATAATCAATTGTATGCTAACAAATTCCTATGGGAATGCAGGAGACCTAGACTAGCCAAAACAATCTTGAAAAAGAATAAAGTAAAAGGACACACTCTGATTTTAAAACATCCACAAAGGTACAGTAATTAAGACAATGTAATACAGTATTGACATAGGATAGGCATTTGAATTAATGCAAAAGAAGTCAGAGTCTAGATACAAATTCTTACACTCATGGTCAATTGATTTTCAACAAAGGTGCCAAGACAATTAAATGGGAGAAAAACAAACAAACAAACAAACACCCAAAACTGTTTTTTTCAACAAGTGGTGCTGGGACAATTGGATAGCTGGATGCAAAACAAACAAAAACAAAAACAAAACAAAACAAAACTTGGGTCCTTAATTCATACCATACACAAAAATTAACTTGAAATGGATTATAAGCCTAAAGGTAAGAGCTAAAGGCACAAAACTCTCATAAGAAAATATAAGTCAATCTTTGTGACACTGGATCAAACAGTGACTTCTTAGATATGACATCGAAGGCATAAGGGACAAAACAAAAAAGTAGATAAAAATTTTAAAAACTTCACCAAAATTTAAAAATTTTTGTTTGTCAAAAGATAGGATCAAGAAAGAAAAAAAGACAATCTACAGAATGAAAGAAGACATTTGTGAATCATATATAATTGTCTGGGGGATTAGGTCCAGGACCCCTGTAAATAACAAAACCCGCAGATGCTCAAGTCCCTTATATACAATAGCATTTGCAGATAACTTATGCAATCCTCCCAAATACTTTAAATCATCTCTAGATTATTTATACCTAATACAGTGCAAATGCTATGTAAATAGTTGTTATACTGCATTGTATTACTCTTTTGTTTGTATCTTTTTTGGGGGGTGGTTGGAATCTCTGTCATCCAGGCTGGAGTGCAGTGGCATGCTCATGGCCACTGCAGCCTCAATGTGCTAGGGTCAGGTGATCCTTCTGCCTCAGTCTTCCAAACAGCTGAGAATATAGGTGCATGCCACCACACATGACTAATTTTTTGATTTATTGTAGAGATGAGGTCTCGCCATGTTGCCCAGGTTAATCTCAAACCCATGAGCTCAGGCAATTCTCTCACCTCTCTCTCTCTCTAATTTACTTTCATTTTTTTTTTTTTTTTTTTTTTTTGAGTCGGAGTCCCACTCTGATGCTCAGGCTGGAGGGCAGTGGCAAGCTCACAGCTACTGCAGCCTTGATCTGCTGGGCTCAGGCGATCCTTCTGCCTCAGCCTTCCAAGTAACTGGGACTACAGGCTAATTTTTTAATTTATTTTAGAGACGTGGTCTCACCATGTTGCCCAGGTTGGTCTCGAACCTGTGGGCTCAGGCAATCCTCTCACCTTGGACTCCCAAAGTGCTGGATAGGCGTGAGTCACCGCACCTGGCTTGTTTGTATTATTTTTTATTTTTGTGATTATTTTATTCTATTTTATTTTTCGAGTTGAAGTCTCACTCGGGTGCACAGGCTGGAGTGCAGTGACACAATCACAGCTACCACGGCCTTAACCTCCTGGGCTCAGGTAATTCTTCCACCTCAGTCTTCCAAGTAGGTGGGACTAAAAGGCACATGCCATCATGCCTGGCTAATTTCTTTATTTATTGTATAGACAAGGTTTCACTTCGCCATGCTGCCCAGGCTCGTCTCGAACTCTTGGGCTTGGGCAATCCTATCTCCTTGCTCTGGTTTCCCAAAGTGCTAGGATTACAGGTGTGAGCCATTAAATCTGGCCTTATTTTTTTTTTTTAAAGAATCTTTTCGATCTGTGGTTGGTAGAATCTGTGAATATGGAACTCGTGAATACAAAGGGATGACTATATCTAATAAAAGACTTGTATCCAGAGTATACAAAGAACTCTTACAAGTCAATAATAAAGAGGTAAACTAAATTAGATACAAGTATTATAAATATATTTACATCAAATTTATATAAGATTATATCATTTATTTTCATATAATTTATAGATATATTTATATGCTAGATACCTAGCACATACTAAGTGCTCAGTAATAATTAGGTATAATTGTTATTATTCAACTCCTAAAGTTCTTTAAGTATTATAGAGGAATGATGTTTTCTGTGGAACACCCACATCTATAAATGTGACCATATTTTTCAAACCAAATACAGATCTGTTAACTTCAATTACATTCCTAAAAATTTATTCCTAGATTTGGCAAAATAAGCTCTGACTCCTATATGCACACACAACATATATTAATTTTTTTAAAATATATTTAATTTATATAATTATTTAATAAAATACAATATTTCCCCAACCAGAATATGAGCAAAGGATTTGAATTAGACATTTCTTCAAAGAAGACATACAAATGTCACTTCAATAGATGCTTACATCATTAGTCATTAGAGAAACACAAATCAATCAAAATCATGAGAACCCACTTCCCATCCATTAGGATGGCTGTACTAAAAACATCAATAACAAGTGAGTATATGGAGAAATTGGAACTCTCATTCATGTCTGGTGAAACTGTAAACTGGTTTGGTTGCTTTGGAAAACATTTTGGCAGTTCCTCAAAACATTAAACATAGAGTTACCACATAATGGAGCAATTCAATCTCTAAATATATATCCAAAAGAACTGAAAACGGATGCCCAGGCAAAAACCTGTACAAGAATGTTCACAGAACGTAATTCGTAATAGCTAAAAATGGGAAATATGGAAGATTGATTTTTAGCTCTTTTAGAAATCACTACACTATTTTCTACAAAGGTTGAACTAGTTTACACTCAAACTAACAGTGTAGAAATGTTCCCTTTTCCCCCACATCCTCTCCAGCATCTGTTGTCTTTTGAGGTATTGATGGTGGCCATTCTGACTAGAGTTAGGTGGCTTTTCAGTGTAGTTTGTATTTCTTTGATGATTAGTGAGGTTGAACATTTTTTCTATCTGTTAGCTGCTCGTATGCTTTCTTCTAAGAAATGTCTATTCATATCTTTTGCCCACTTTCTTTATACAGAAGATACCCGCACACATATGTTTATTGCAGTGTTACAACAGCAAAAACATAAGAGCCAACTGTGTGGCCCAGGGAAAGTGGACTGGACAAAGAAAATGTGGTACATGGAATATTATGTAGCCACAAAGAAAAACAAAATTAAAGACTTTGCAGCAACTTGGATGGATTTAGAGTCTATAATACTCAGTGATCTATCACAGAAATAAAGATATGAGTACTCTATGAACTCACTCATAAGTAGACCCTGAACATTTATCATAATATTATAAGAAAGGGATTGGCAGTAGTGGGACACTGCTGGAGGGTGGGGAAACGGACACGTAATATCAATAAGTGTATCCAATCTCAAACCTGGCAGAGTGGGAATTAAGGGGAAGCCCAAACTTTACTTGTACGATGACAACTTATGTGTCTAACCTGAATTGTACCCCCCATCTTTAAAATAAACATTTAAAATAAATGGAAGCAACTCACATTTCCATCAGTAGATTAACAGATACATAAAATGTGGCATATTCATATAATAGAATATTATTTGGTTATCAAAAGGAATAAATTCCAATAAATGCTATAACATACATGAACCTTGGAAACATGATGCTAAGTAAAAAATGCAAGACACAAAAGGCTACATAGTATACGGTTATATTTAAATAAAATGTCCAGAATATGCAAACCCGCTGAGACAGAAAGTTGATTAGTAGTTGCTAGGAGTTAGGGGAAGAAGGAAACAGAGAGGGAAGACTGCTAATGAATATGGGATTTCTTTTTGGAGCAATGAATGTTTTAAAATTAGATAGAGGTGGCGGCTGCATAACTCTATAAATATACTAAAATCCACTGAACTGTAGACTTTAAAAGGGTGAATTTTATGCTGTGTGAATTATATTGAAATAAAGTTGTTATAAAAAGAGAACATCATGGGAATGATTATTACAGGAAGCGAAGCTGGTTCTGATGAACAGTACAAGCAAAAATACAGATCATAACTTCTCTCCATGCCAGAGAGAAGAGCCTCAATCCTGGCTATGGAAATAGACAAAAGAGGTTAGACTGGCATAAAATCAAAGGAGAAAGCAACCCATGGGAGATACAAGAACTAGTTAAGAACTAGTTAACATATTACACCAAGGTATTGTTGATAAGACCAAAGAGATGGTAGTACCAGTGATGGAAAATTAAAGCGAAAAGGTCCAGTGAAGGTCCTGGTGAATACAGGAGTTTTATTGAGCTGTGCTCGTTTTTAGGTTCTTTAGGCTACCAAATGGTAACAGCCTAAGTACTGATGATAAAGATTTTTCTGGTAGAATGAAGTAAAGAAAGAATAATTAAGATTAGGACATCAGCTGGAGAGTGATTTACGCTTAGGTATTAGTTGAAACTTAAGCATATTTAATGAGCTTTCCAAGTAGGTCTCAGGAAGAGAGGAAGAAGCCCCATCATCTCATTCTTGGGTGACACTCATAATTACCTTCTCAGTCCTTTACTCTTTTTCTTCAAACAGCTGTCTGTGGCATGTGGGTAGCATAGTTTGAAGTGTAGCAGGTGTTTATAATTTCCTTTCTCAAGGTCACAGGTGACCCTGCCAGTACATTTGAGAAACCACAGCTTCTGGGCCCCTTTCTTCCCACCAAACCCCAAGATCCCCTTCTCACATCCAGATTACTCTCTACTATTTACATGTCTGTAACCCACCTCATGGATATTAGAAATTTAAGTGCCACTCTTCCCAGAAAATTGTCTAAAATTCTATCCACTAACTTCAAATCATTATCTTCATGGGTGGATGAGAGGTTTTCCAAGAAATATTTTAGAAGTTGGCTCCCTTAGATAATTTCCATGGTAGATTTATTGAGAGGGGAGAATTTGTATTTGGTCTTCTCCTTAAAACAAGGTCTTCATGCCCTTTTTATCTATAATTCTGGTCTGCCTTTCCAGTGGTGCTCAGCTGTGTCCAACCTTCCTACCCTAAATACCTAATCCTACTAAAAGTGATGCTACAGAGATCACATGTGATAATATATATATGTAGCAGGGTCTTTAAAAATATGAATGATTGGCCGGACTCGGTGGCTCAGCCTGTAATCCCACGCTTTGGGAGGCCGAGGTAAGTGAATTGCCTGAGCCCGTGGGTTCGACATCCGCCTAGGCAACTTGGCGAGAGCTCATCTCTACAACAAATCAAAAAAATTAGCCAGGCGTGGTAGCACGCGCCTGTAGTTCCAGCTACTTGGAAGGCTGAGGAGGAAGGATCGCCGGAGCCCAGCAGGTCGAGGTTGCGGTGGCAGGGAGCGTGCCACTCCACTCGTCTGGACGACAACTCAAAAATAAAAAATATGAATGGTTTCATATATGTTAACAGATGTTAGTATCACCGGAACTCCTAATTTCCACAAAATCTGCCTGTGTCACTAAGTGACACTAGAGTTTAATGGTTTATTCATATAAACTGATTTTGATTTTACAGAGTTAATATTCTGACTCATTTATCAGAATGCATTAACATTAATCTTAAATGTTTCTAGAAGACCCTTAAAGACCTTTTGCCTCAGTTTTTCCACTGACAAATGGTGATGATGATGATAATAATTTTATCTTATAGAATTATTATGATAGTCAAGTGAAATCGTCTACACAAAACACTGCACAGTGCTTGGTGTAGAGCAAGTGCTCAATAAATGTTAAGTATAATTATTATTCAATTCTTGCAGTTCTTCAAATTATCAAAGAGAGATGGTGTTCTATATTAAAATATTCCTGTAGAACACTCACAGTTATAAATGTGAACATATTTTCTAAACCAAACATAGATCTACTAACTCAAACTCCACTTCTGAAAACAAATATTTACTTTCAGATTTGGTAAAATAAGCTCTGAATAAAAAAAAAAAGAATGCCTCCATGTTGCCATAAGATATTACTAGCCAGAGATACAGTGACAAGAATATTTTATAAAGTTTGTCTATAAATACAGATTAAGAAGTTTTTCTTCTTCCCTCTAGGGAAGAATTTATCTCATTTAATCTTTATGCATGTAGCTAATCTGTGACCCAATTTTGTGGTTATACCAAGGGGTGTCTGAGTTAGTGACTGCTGCGCTGCTATCTCTGTCAAAGACTCATCTCACTGCTGGGGACATGGAGATAATGGCAGGATAAAGAGCAACACAGGAAGACGAAACTTGGTGAACTCATATGTTTATCATGGCAAGAAAAGAATCTATGGAACATTAGTAGTAGTGGATGGTAGATGTCCATCTAGGCAGGAAAAACAGGGCACTTAGTGTGATAACTTTTAATTAAACTTCTCCCAAAATAGAAAGTTCATAATGATGAATGTTAAATTTTTTCTTTTCCAAATAAATGCTTTCTTTGTTTTATGGTATGATAACTCAACTCAAGTTTTGGTTTCTACTAAGGGTCCATATTACTGCTTCCTTGAAAGTAGTAAAATTTTATTTTGCTTTTTTGTGAAAGACAAATTTTAAGTAGTAACAATTGTATTTTAAAAGAATTGCAATAAATGCTTTGTTAAAGCACAACATAACACTGAAATTACTATTAAATAATAATGCCCCCAAGCAAAATGACTTAAAAATGAAAACTTAAATTGCTGGTAGGTAAATCAATTGTTGTCATTTTGATTGTGTATACTGTTTTATATTTTTCCAAAGTTTCTGAATAAAGATAATTTATATAGGGCATTATACAATTTGTCAATGTTAGAGTTTGGGAGATAGCTATTACCACAGTTGGAAAAAAACCAAGATTCAAAAGAATTTTTACAGCTGGATAGTGGGTCAAAAATAAATCGATGAAATTGAGTGAGGGTAAATGGACAACTCTGCACTTAGGGTTAAAGAGTAATCGCTAATGGTTGAGAGATTTCTGTGTGCTAGACATTGCACTCACCACTTGGAACACCAGAACATTAATAAGGTAGGTACTATTATCATCTCCTTTTTAGATATAAGGATAATGAGGCACAAATATATACATAATGGGGAGATCTGTCTTGACAGTGTATCTTTAAAGCATCAAGGAGTTATGATAGGTTATAATTCAATGGCAAACAAATGTGGTATCCAGGTTATGAAAACCAATAATACCACTACATTTTTTGTCTCACTTCAGAACATTAAGTCCAGTTCTGGATTCCACTTTTTGAAGAAAATCAACAAAGTAGAAAGAAACTAATATTGATTAAGAGACATAGAAGAAAATGGCCTGAAAAAAGAGAAGACCGAGATGAAATAGATGCCCTCAAACATCTTAATAGCTACATTTATACAAGTGGAAACTGATTTGTTCTACAGTGATCTGGAAACAGAGCAGAGTTAAGATAGGAATCATTTGTAGCAAAGTACAAAACTTGAGTAATTAATGAAAACTCAGTGTTCATAATCCATAACTAGTTTTTGTGTTTTCCAGGAAAGACTGTATCCACAAGGGTACTCTTTCTTTAATAACTCATGACACATCTTTTTCATATGCTGACACTAAATGACTAGAAATGTGTAGAGACTAGAAATGTCTCAATACTCTTATCACAATATTCCATAATTAGCAGATAATATAGTCTTTGAAAATCTCTTGATGGAAATCTCAAGTACTCTAGAGGCTCTTATGTAACATGTTAAGTTAAAAAACAAAAACAAAAAAACTGGTTCTATATTTTACTATCTATGTGATCCTAGGAAAACCTCTTCACTTTTAAGTGTTCCAGTTTCAAATTTATAAAGAATAATAATATCTATTTAACAGAGTTATGCAGATTAAAAGAAAGAAGACATAAAGATATCAGAACTATATACTGGTAACACAGTAAGTATTCAATACATAAAAGCTTTTATTATTATACCATTAATGTTCACAACAAACACTGCTAAGTTTAGTAAGTTAATATGATTACAATGATCTTATTCTTAGAGATTCAGGATCATTATAGATATCAGTAATATAATAAGAGCTAGTAATACTATATGTAGTGTATTATAGAATGCTCTGATTGTAGTGCTAAACAAGACAATTTAAAATCTCTCTCTTGATGGCACACACATTTTACTAAGGAAAACAAAATTCAACAATTTACAGATTATTTTTGCCATAAAGCCATGCATTTTAAAAACTGTACACTAAAAATAATGGAACTTATGAAAAAAAAAATTTGTTGCATACTACTTAAAATCTATGGATCTTTGTAACTAGAGCACTGATAAAAATAATCACAATCTGGGGATTAGGAGGCCAACATGAGGCAGTGAAAATGTGTTTCTCCTATGGAGTAAACCAAGATAGAGTTTTCTCAGCACTCAGAGAGGAACAAGACCAGGAGTGTGCCACATGACTCGTCAAAGAAGCAATAACAGCCAGAGTGCAAAGAAGAGAAAAATTCATTGACCTGGGCTAGAACTAGCCAAACTCCTGCCTGCACCACCACAGTCCACTGCCACCTCCAGAGGCAGTGGAGAAGATGAGTGAGGGGAATTCAGGAGTTCTGTACTCCTGCTATGGACTTGAAGGTCCCCCAGAGCCTGTGGACTCCAGTTCCTCAAGGGATATTGTCTCACCCACAGTCATGCTCTGCTGAAACCCATGGGAAGTGGTGAAGGAAAAAAGAAAACCCTGAGCAGTACCAGCTGCCATTTCCTAGGAACTCAACTGTTGTGAGCAGTGTGGCTGCTTTCTAGCCAGACTCGGAGGGAATGGGCCCTAAGGGCAAACTCCATGCTGCACACAGTTCCTGCTGGCTGCACCTTGACATTTGAAAGGATAACATCCTGAGGCCAAGGCAGAAAGCTGGGGGGGGAGGGGACTTGGAACCATAGCAACATCTAACTGTTCACGTAAACTCTTCTATGCTCACCTTGCATAACAGCGTCACCCCAGCAGCCTGGGACGCCCTCCTAATCCCCATTGGGGTAGCTAAGTGGGCACTCTTATGGGGTGTTCGAGCTTCCCACCCCCACATTACCTTCAAAGGCTGAAAACAGAACGTGGGTAATGCAGAGGCCCACCCTCTGCCTAGGTTGTCTGGGCACTTTCTTGGGACAATACTCACCAAGGAGAAACCCTATAGTCACCATCGCAGCTGGCTTTCTCCCAAGTGTCACCTCCTGGCTGGAGGTCAAAAGTATAGCCAACTACATTAGATATAATATCTCAGCTTTTGAGAAGACCTGATCCTAAACCTCAACTAATACCACTTTCCAAGCCACTACAGCCACTCAGGAAGCCGTGAGCCAGTACAAGTATCCAGTACAGGACTGCCACAGCTGGAATTGAGAAACTTACCACACCAAGGGAACCCTACAGTGCCTGTATCAGCCCCCTGCCAACCTCAAATAAGAAGAAACAGTCTACCCCACTGAAAAAGAAGCAGACAATTCTGAGAATATAAAAAAACAGAGTTCTCCAAACACTCAAAAGACCACACCAACTCTTTAGCAACAAACATTAACCAAAATGAAATTTTTGAAATTCCAGAAATAGAATCCAAAAGGTTGAATTCTAAAATTGATCAATGAACTTCAGGAGAAAATGGAAAACCAACATAAAGAAACCCCTCCCACAAAACAAACAAATAAACAAAAAGATTCAGGACATGAATGAAAAGTTCTCCACAGAAATAGACATCTGAAAACAAACAAACAAACAAAACCAAGTTGAAGTTCAGGAAATCAAAGAATCATTTAGGAAAGTACAAAATGCGGTGAAAATCTTTTTAGCAGTAGACTAAAACAAACAATAAATGACCTCAGAACTTGAAGACAAAGCTTTGAATTAACTCAATCAGAAAACAATGAAGAAAAAAGGATCAAGAGAAACAGAACAGAACAGTCTCCAAGAAATGTGGGATTATGTAAAAACGTCCAAACCTAAGAATCACAGGTGTTCCTGAGGAAGAAGAGTAAACAACAGGTTTGGAAAACCTATTTGAGGGAATAATGGAGGAAAACTTCTCTGGCCTTGCCAGAGATCTAAATATTCAAATACAAGAAGCCCAAAGAACCTCCTGAAGATTCATTGTAAAAAGGTCATTCCCATGTCATATAATCATCTGGTTATACAAAGTTAAGGTGAAGGAAAGCGTTTTAAGAGCAGTGAGATAAAAGAATCAAATAACTTACAAAGGTAAACCAATCAGACTGACAGCAGACTTCTTTGAAGAAACCCTATACGCCAGAAGGGACTGGGAGCCTATTTCAAATTTCAATATTCTCAAACAGAATAAGGTCAGCAAGGGATTTTGCATCCCACAAAACTAAGTTGCATAAATGAAGGAGAAATTAAAAGTCCTTCTCAGATAAGCAAACACTAGGGAATTTGTCACCACTAGATCGGCTCTACAAGAAATAACTCAAAGGAGTTCTAAATACTGAAACAAAAGATCAAAATACACCAGTAGAAAAACTCTGAGCCGGCTCAGTGGCTCAGCCTGTAATCCCGCGCCTTTGGGAGGCTGAGGTGAGTGGATTGCTTGAGCCTGTGGGTTTGAGACCCACCTGGGCAGCGAGACCTCATCTCTACAATAAATCAAAAAATCAGCCGGGCGTGGTAGCGCGCGCCTGTAATTCCGGCTACTTGGAATTGGAAGGCTGAGGCAGAAGAATTGCCAGAGCCCAGCAGGTCGAGGCTGCGGTGGCTGGGAGCGGCCACTGCACTCTAGTCTGGGCGACAGAGTGAGACTCCAACTCAAAAAAAAAAAAAAGAAAAACTCTGGAAACATTAAGTTCACAGGCCTTATGGAACACCAACACAAAAGAGAAAATAAATAAAGCAACCAGATAACAAGCAGTATGATGAATGGAACGGTACATTACATATCATTATAAACTCTGAATGTAAATGGTCTCAGTGTACCACTAAAAAGATATACACTGCATAAAGGATATAAAAAAAATCAACTCAAATATCTACTGTCTTCATGAGACTCACTTAACTCACAAAGACTCCCATAGACACAAGGTAAAGGGGTGGGGAAAAATATTTCATGCAAATGGAAACCCAAAATGATCAGGAATAGCCATTCTCAAATAAGATGAAACAGACTTAAAATTAACAACAGTAAAAAAAAAAAAAAGATACAGATGGATATTATATAGTGATAAAGTATCAATCCAACAAAAAGAGCTAACAATTTAAAAAATACATGTACCTAATAATAGAGCTCCAGCTTTATAAAGCAAATTCTACTAGACCTAAAAAAGAGATAGACAGCAATACAATATTAGTGAGAGATTCAACACTCCACAGACAACAGTAGACAGATCATAAAGGCAGAAAGTCAACAAATAAACACTGGAGTTAAACTGGACTCTAGAGCAAACAAAACTAATAGACATCTACAGAACATTCCATCCCCAAACTACAGAATATACGTTTTCTTATCAGCACATAGAACATTCTCCAAGACAGACCATATGGTAGGCTATAAGTCCAATCTCAATAAAGTCAAAAAAGTTGAAATCATATCAAGCACCTTCTCAGATCACAGTGGAATAAAACTAGAAATTAACTCCAAGAAGAAATTGCAAAACCAAACAAAAACAAGGAAGTTAAACAATCTGCTCCTGAATGATCCTTGGGTGAACAATGAAATTAAGATGGAAATTAAAATATTCCTCAAAACGAATGACAACAATGAAACAAGCTATCAAAACTTCTAGGACACATCAAAGCTGTGCTCAAAGGAAAATTTATAGTGCTTGAGGCCTATATTAATAAGACTGAAAAATTGTATGTCAACAACCTAACATCACAGCTAAAAGGACTAGAAAAACATAGATAACCCAAACTCAAAGCTAGCAGAAGAAGAGACATAATGAAGATTGGAGCAGAACTCAATGAAATTGAAATTAAAAAAATACAGGACCAATAAAACAAAAAGTTGGTCTCTGAAAAGACAAAATTGATAGACTGCTAGCTAGATTAGTTAAGCAATTAAGAGAGAAGATTGCATTTGATAAAATCTAGCATCCTTTTATGATAAAAGCCCTCAGTAAAACAGGCACAGAGGGAACATTCCTCAACTAATAAAAGTCATATACGAAAACCCCACAGTTAATGTCATCCTGAACAGAGAAAAGTTGAACACATTCTGCCTCAGAACTGGAAAAAGCCTGGTGGCCCACTTTCACCACTCCTATACAACATAGTACTGTAAGTCCTGGCCAGAGAAATTAGGCAAGAAAAAGAAATAAAAGGCATCCAAATTTGAAAAGAAGAAGTCAAACTATTTCTGTATGCTGACAATATGATCTTATACCTAGAGAACCCTAGAGACTCCTCCAAAAGACTCCTGAACTCGCTAAATGAATTCAGTAAAATTTCAGGATACAAAGTTAACACACACAAATCAGTAGCACTGCTGTACACCAATAACGACCAAACTGAGAGTCAAATTGAGAACTCAATTCCATTTACAATAGCAGCCAAAAACTAAAATACTTAGGAATATATTTAACCAGGAAGGTGAAAGATCTCTACAAGGAGAATTATAAACCTCTGAAGAAAGAAACTGTAGAAGACACAAACTAATGGAGAAACATCCTATGCCCATGGATTGGAAGAATCAATATTGTTAAAATGACCACATTACCCAAAGATTCAATGCAATCCCTATCAAACTGCCAATGTCATTTTTCACAGAATTAGAAAAAAACAATCCTCACATTCATATGGAACCAGAAAAGAGCCAGAATAGTAATCCTAATAAAAAAGCTTAGTAATCCCTAAGCTAAAAAGGACAAAGTTGGAGGCATCACATTATATGACTTTAAATTATACTACAAGGTTGTAGTAACCAAAGAGCATGGTACTGGTACAAGAGCAGACACATGGATCAATGGAAAAGAATAGAGAATTCAGAAATAAGCCCAAATACCTATAACCAACTAATCTTTGACAAAGCAGACAAAAATACACACTGGGAAAAGGACATTTTATTCAACAAATGGTCCTGGGAAAATTGGAAAGCTACATGCAGAAAAATGAAACTTGATACATATCCCTCCCATATACAAAAGCCAACTCAAGATGGATTAAAGACTTAAATGTCAGACCTGAAGTCATAAAAACCCCAGAAGAAAATCTATGGGAAACTCTTCTGGACATTGGCCTAGGCAAAAAATTTATAGCTAAAATCCCAAAAGCAAACTAAAAGAAAAATGCAACTAAAAGAAAAATAAGTAAGTAGAACTTAATTAAACTGAAAAACTTTTGCACAGCAAAAGAAATAATCAACAGAGCAAATAGGCAACTTACAAAATGGAGAAGATATTCACAAGCTATATAGCTGAAAAAGGACTAATAACCAGAATCTACAAATAACTCAAATCAGCAAAAACAAACAAACAAAAACAAAACCAAACCAGATAACTTCATTAAAAAGTGGGCAAAGACATAAAAAGACCTCTCTCAAAAGAAGATATACAAATGGCCAACCAGCATATGAAAAAACGCTCAACATCACTCATTATGAGGGAAATGCAAATTAAAAACACAAGGAGATACCACCTTACACCAGTCAGAATGGCCATTATCAAAAAAAAAAAAAAAATTGATGCTGACATGGACACAAAGAAAAGGTAACACTTATACACTGTTATTGAGTGAGCAAATTAATACAACTTCTATGAAAAGCAGTATGACAAGTTTTCAGACAACTAAAAGCAGATCTACTGTTTGATACAGCAATCTTACTACTAGTCATCTACTCAAAGGAACAGAGGTTGTTATATAACAAAGACACCTGCACCTGCATGTTCATCACAGCACAATTCACAGTTGCAAATATGTGGAATCAACCTAAATGCCCATTAACCAATCAGTGGATAATGAATATGTGGTATATATATATATACTATGGAATAGTATTCAGCTATCAAAAAGAAGCCATGTGGAGTCATGTCTTTACACTTCTAGAAAGTTCACTGGTTTAACTAAGAAAGTACCTCAGCAAGAGTCTGAAATGGAATGATTTTAATTTCTTTTGGTTTTCTATGTTTAGATGTACTGTTTTAAAAATATTTAGGATCTTTTAAATAGTCCTTAATTTATGATTTTGATTAGCCTATTCCCCAGGTTCTACCAGTGTTTGTATCTAAACATCTTTTTCTAGTGTTAGGAAAAATAGTTAATAGTTTGAAATGAACAAAAAAGATTATTGGGAATAAGAATGAAATAATGTCTTTTGCAACAACTTGGATGGAATTGGAAAAATCATCCTAAGTAAATTAAGTCAGGAACAGAAAATTAACCCCATATGTTCTCACTTTTAAGTGGAAGCTAAACTAAGGCTATGCAAAGACATAGAGAATGGTATAATGGACACTGGAGACTCAGAAGTGGGATAGGGGAAGAGATAAAGGGACAAAAAAAATCACCTATTGAGTACAACGTGCACAGGTTGGTGTGGTGACCAAAAACTATTTGTACCCCCAAAGGTATTGAAATAACAATAATAATAATGATAACAATAATAACTATCATATAGCAAAATAATAATAACAGTAACAATCACAACTCTAATAAAAATATCAGTGTGGTATTAAATTTTTGAATTTCTACCCAGCATTACTTTCAGTCAATTTCAATCCTATGCAGCCTTACATCCTGACATCCATAACACCACCTCTGAAATGTAGGTCCTTGAAAAAAATCACTTCCACAAAAAAAGTCATTGAAAAATTTAAAAACCCAATCCAGGTTTCAGACTTCCTCAACAACCAATCAAACAAAACAAACAAGTTTCTGAAATCAGAGAAAAGTCTTTGCAACTTCTTCATCTGTACTAGCAGTTACTGAAGTCACTAAATCAGCTACTACTTGCACTAACAAAAGGCACTTCAGCTTCCTTCTTAAACTGCTATCTTTCAGTCAGAATGTGAGAAGGCCTACCTTTGCTTTATTACTTAGGATATGCAGAAAAATTTCTTTTGCATTCCTACTGACATTATTAATTTGTCTGTTAATTGTATATGATGATCTAACTTGTGTAAGAGAAACGCTGTGCTTACAATGACAGTAAGTACTGCAAAAAAATAAAAACAAAAAACCCTGGTGGGGTAGGGATCTATGCAAAGCTTTTAGCATTGAACAGAGCTCCTGCCTTCCCTAAGTTCCTGAGTGTGTGAACTCCCTTTTACCACTTGCTGTTTTTGCTACTCTTAGGGGAAAAATGGTCAAACAAACTTTTGGAGTAAGGCCTTATGGAGCCATGTCTTCACACTTCTAGAAAGTTCATTGGTTTAACAAAGAAAGTACCTCAGCAAGAGTCTGAAATGGAATGATTTTAATTTCTTTTGGTTTTTATGTTTTAAGAATATTTAGGATCTTTTGAATAGTCCTTAATTTATGATTTTGATTAGCCTATTCCTCAAGTTCTACCAGTGTGTATATCTAAACATCTTTTTCTAGTGTTAGGAAAAATAGTTAATAGTTTGAAATGAACAAAAAAGATTACTGGGTGTAGGTTCAACAGATCACTAGGATCTCCTTCTTTTACACTGTGCCACACATGCTCTCCACCCCCTATCTGCTGACTAAACTGTACAGATTTCTGGAAATCATTCGGTTGCCTGCCATTATTTATCAAGCACTGAGCTTATGAAGGTGGCAGTTCGGGCCCCATAGTGAAGAAACTTAGTTTCTGACCTACTGAAGACAACTAACCTACACCTACTTATTAAGCAGCATGAAATTTTCCATATGGTGGGCATTATCTGCCATATGTATAATAATGGAAGTGAATTCTAACTGAATTCTAACTGAATCCTAAGAACAGGAAGAATGAGAGAGCATTTAAATGATAAATACCAGGGATTTGCTTTGCTTTTCTGCTTTAACATGTTGTCCTGGAGCAGTTGAAAAGATTTATAGATCTTTTGACCTAAAAGTGGGCTTGAAGATCAACTTCTTTAACTTTCCTCATTTTACCAATTAGAAGAGTAAGTCCTTTGGTAAGATACCTTCCCATAACCGCCCTACTCTACTCCTTGGTCAAATGTTAAAATCCCCAGTTTGAATTGTTCTCCTGCTTCATTCATGTTGCTGGAACTTTCTTTCCGTCTGAAAAAGCGTTTTTTCTTTTCTTTAATGAAATACTGTTGCATAACTACAAAAATTTTATTTTTCACTTTTAAAGAACAAGAAAAAAGAAACATTTACCTCACATTCTATATAGGCAGCACATTTGGCAAATGCTTCCTTTTCCGAAATAAGTTAGTTACATACACACAAGGCTAAATTAATTGCTGTTCTACTTTCCGTCTTCCTCTCATGACAGGCTTCCTGAATTGCTTCTGATTCATACATCTCCTGGTGTGACCATCTAGCTTCCTTTCTAGGTCCCTGCTCCCATTCTCCACAAAAACTCCCTCCACTTCCATAGCCCCCCTTAGCTTCCAAGATGTTATGCTTTCCTGACCTCCTGTCTCTCTTCTCTCCCACCTGTCTTCTGTATGGCTGCTTCTTCCAACTTTTAGAAAATGAATACACATCAACTACAGCCTGGCCCTCTGCTCTTATTTATTCCTACAATTTTATCATATATACATTTATTCATTTAAGCAGTACTTCCTGACAGTTTATAAGCAGTGGTCAATAAGAAGGACATAGTCCACGCTGTCATGGAACTTACACCCAATTGAGATAGACTGGGAATAGACAAGGAAAAAAAAAAACCCAACAAAGTTGGAGTAAATATTATGAAGGAAAAATGAGGCAATAATAAAGACTAATGGGAGAAGTACACACTTCAGGTAGAGTAGTGAAGGAAAAAGTCTTATGAAAAGTTAACATTTACCTGAGATCACAAGAAAAGGTTTATTATGTAAAGGGTATGTACATATTCTGGGCAGAGAGACCAAATGGTCAAGGTCTATGAGTGAGTGGGAGAAAGCTTGGTTTAAGAAACTCAGATCAGGCTGGGCTCGGTGGCTCAGCCTGTAATCCAGCAGTTTGGGAGACCGATGCAAGAGGATTGCCTGAGCTGGCGGGTTTGAGACCCGGCCGGGCAACTTGGTGAGACCTTGTCTCTATAATACATCAAAAACTAGCTGTGTGGAAGCGCGAGCCTGTAGTTCCAGCTACTTGGAAGGCTGAGGTGGAAGGATCGCTGGAGCCCAGCAGGTTGAGGCTGTGGTGGCCAGGAGCGTGCCACTGCACTCCAGTCTGGGCGACAAGAGTGAGACTACTCCAACTCAAAAAAAAGAAAAAGAAACTCAGATCAAGGTGATACCGAAGAGACAGGCAGAGGCGACATCATGCTAAGCCCTATAGGCCCCTGGGAAAGTGGGTGTTATTCTAACATAAAGAGAAGTTATTGAAGAGTGTTAAGCAGGAGGATAACCCATTCTGACTTAGATCTTAAAAAGATCACTTTGGTTGTCATGATTTCTAGAACTAATGAATAAGGTGAGCATACATTTAGGGTTGCCCAGATAGTCCCTGTTTATGCCTATTTTCCTGTTGTAACTGAAATTCTGCATTGACTCAGGCCAGAGCTGTAATATGCAATAAACAAATAAATGCATGTATAAAACAAAAACACAGAAAGAGTAAAGAAAGAAAGATGACTAAGACACAGGTAAGCTGTTGGAGGCAACATTCATCAGATTCCCCTGTTCTTGATCTCTCTGACCTATATTGGACATTCAGGTCCTCTCTTTGATTCTTGACCGAGTTTTATTCCTCAGGTCTGGGATATGTTCTTGTCCTTAGTCTGGATATCTCTTGTGATTAAATAATGTTTAATATCTGTTGTGCAGGAATATACAGTGGATACAATGTGTATTAACTCATTTATTCCTCATAACAATCCATGTGGTAGGTATTATTATCCCCGTTTATGGATGATGAAACTGAGGCACAAAAAAGTAGAGACATAACTCATACATAGTCAAAGAACTGGGACTTGAAGCCAGGTAATTTGATTCTGGAAATAGCGTTCTTTTTTTTTTTTTTGAGTTGGAGTCTCACTGGAGTGCGGTGGCCGCTCCCGGTCACTGCAGCCTTGACCTTCTGGGTTCCAGCAATCCTTCTGTCTCAGTCTTCCAAGTAGCCGGAACTACAGGCGCATGTTACCACGCCCGGCTAATTTTTTGATTTATTGTAGAGATGAGGGCTCATCAAGTTGCCCAGGCAGGTCTCGAACCTGCAGGCTCAGGCAATCCACACCTCGGCCTCCCAAAGCACTGGGATTATAGGCTGAGCCACCGAGCCCGGCCTGGAAATAGGGTTCTTAACCCCTCTTCTAATATTGCTTCTCAGTGCAACAGACTCAAGGCATGTTTAAGAACTGCAAGTAGTAGCTCAGAGTGGCCAGAGTGAGTAATGGAGACAAGTTGCAGATAAGTTTAGAAAAGCAGCAGAAGGGTTTCAAATGATGTGCAAAATAGCTAAGTTTCAACTAGTAGGTGATGGGAGGCACCACAGGCTCTTAAATGTGACTTTATTTGTGCTGTTGATAAACAGCTCTGTGGACAATGGATTATTTGGGAGGTGGGTAGGTGAAGACTGGTTCCTGAATCAGCTTTTTCTTTCTTTCTTTTTTTTTTTTTTTTGAGATGGAGTCTTAGTCTGTCGCCCAGACTGGAGTGCAGTGGTTGCTCCTGGCCACTGCAGCCTCAACCTGCTGGGCTCCGACGATCCTTTCGCCTCAGCCTTCCAAGTAGCTGGAACTACAGGCGCGCGCTACCATGGCCGGCTAATTTCTTGATTTATTGTAGAGATGAGGTCTCGCCAAGTTGCCCGGGTGGGTCTTGAACCAGCGGGCTCTGGCAATCCACTCATCTCAGCCTCCCAAAGCTCTGGGATTACGGGCTGAGCCACCGAGCTGGCTCTGACTCAGCTTTTTCTAAAGATTCTGAATGTGTGCCTCCTTCCTGGATGAGGCCTACTGTGAAGAACCTGCACCCAGTGTTGATACACACGGCTTCTCACAACTTTGGCCTGAGTCTTCTGACTATGAGATCTCCCTTCTGGACCACAGCTTTTCTTTTGAGGCCTTATCATCAGCTCTAATTTCCAAATCTCTTTCATAAGCATACCTCTATTTCCACTTCCACAGTGCCTCTCGTCCCCTTATTCAGACTCTTACCACCACAGATGCGGATATCAGTAGCTTCACAGCTCATTTACTTCTTCCTATCTTCACTACCTACAATTTCATGAGCTGCTTTTATTTTAATCCTTTAAAACTTTACTCCCTTTATTCTCATGCTCAAATGCCTTACTATTGTTTAAACTGATGGCCTTAACTGTTAACCTAATATCTGTTGATTATTATAAATCATGCCCAAATTACCTTCTCTAATCTTGCACTGTTTCAGTCAAGATGTCTACCCATCTATAAACTAAACTTTCTTTCTTCTATGAGCTCTGGCTGCACGGTTACTCTGGTCTAGAACATTCTATTCCTTTTGAAATCCTATCCTTCATTTAAGATCTGGTTTAGCACTTTCCAATTCCAAACTGCCTTCCCAAACTACTCCAGTCTTGGGAATTCCCACAGCACTCAAGGCCTACACCATATTCCTAAACTTGTGCACAAGTTTATGACATTATATCCCTCCCATTCATTATTGCTTTGACCTTTTTATCAATTTCATATATTAGGATTAAACTGTTTACAGGCCCAAGAGCTACTCAAAGACATATTTTAAATATATTTCCTAAAGACATATTAAATCGTTTTTGTTTGTTTATTTTTTTGAGTTGGAGTCTCACTCTGTCGCCCAGACTGGAGTGCAGTGGCATGCTCCCAGCCACCACAGCCTCGACCTGCTGGGCTCCAGCGATCCTTCTGCTTCAGCCTTCCAAGTAGCCAGAACTACAGGCACACACTACTACACCCGGCTAGTTTTTGATTTATTGTAGAGATGACGTCTTGCCAAGTTGCCCTGGCGGGTCTTGAACCCATGGGCTCCGGCAATCCACTCACCTCAGCCTCTCAACGCATGGGATTACAGGCTGAGTCACCGAGCCTGGTTATATTAAACCATTTTTATACCTTTTTTTTTTTTTTTTTTTTGGTATTTCTACTTTTCCGACACCACTTCTATACCTTATGCATACTGTATGCCTAATATATGCTGATAATTTAAAAAATACATTTAGTTTATGCTACTGTTATACTCTACAGTAACATAAAATGTTCAGAATTTTAAGAGTTTGTTAGGTAGAAAAGTTTAGCAAAACCAAAGAGAAATGGAAGAAAAAGTCTTAAAAAAACTATAAATGACAGTGGAATATGCAAATGAAAAAAATCAACATAAGCTTCATAATTTACCATGTCTGGAGAAAAAACTAATGTGCAGATAGTTAAGAAAAAGGATATATTATGGACAACTACAAGTAGCTTCTTTTTTTCTTTTTTTAGTTCGAGTCTCACTCTGTCACCCAGACTCCCGGTCACCGCAGCCTCGTCCTGCTGGGCTCTGGTGATCCTTCCGCCTCAGCCTTCCAAGTAGCTGGAACTACATGCGCATGCTACCATACCCGGCTAGTTTTTTATTTATTGTAGAGATGAGGTCTCGCCAAGTTGCTCAGATGGGTCTCGAACCCACGGGCTCAGGCAATCCACTCACCTCAGTCTCCCAAAGAGCGGGATTACAGGCTGAGCCACCAAGCCCGGTTTACAAGTAGCCTTAAAGATAACCTGGTTTGTATTTATATTTAAATTTTAATAGAACTGCTTTAAATTGTTACTTTATTGATAAGTGAAAACAAGTTTTTTTATGACTTAAGTTATAAAAACTTACAGTTTATCGGTTTCCTCTCCACCCTGCAATTATCTACAGGAAGAGATTGGCCATAGGTTTTACTTTATGAGTTTTATAAGGACATATTCACCCCAGTTTACATACTATATGAATTCCTGGAAAATGCTATAGATATAGAAAATAAAGTGCCTCCTTTAAATAAAAGACATTTTCTTCAACTCATGCATTTATCCATATTTGGGCTGTCTCAAATGTGATGATAAAACATGAAACAGTCATATTTTACATGAATATATGTATAAAGTGCTTTATACTAAAGTATAATAATGCAATATGTAGTAATCTTGTGAACCTACAAAATGGACTACACAATGATAAGATTCTAACCACAATGACAAGTAAAAACTTTGCAGAATAAGTACAGATATCATTTAATCAAAAAGAGACTGAGAATAAAGTTTAATTTGTATGATTCAGATGAGTACATTTATGAATAAGTTTACTGTGAAGGGCAAGCAACATTATGAACATCTCAGACGTATTTTAGAATTAAAAACAATCTAAAATGTTAAAGCTTGCTATTGAAAAATGATGTGACAAAAATTCATCAATCGATCCTTAGAAAACTTAGAAAGAGTGTTACTGTAGAATGAATGAATTAAGTTTGTAAAATTGGTCTTATACATATGAAAAATAATGAATCAACATCTAAATTTCCAATCAGGTTAGAATATTTTAGATTCTCATAATTAAAGGAAAACTTAAAAGAATGGCAAGTGTTTAATAATTGGTATAATTCTGATAAGACAGTATGGATTTTATTATTTCAACCTGTTGTGGTAGCTACGTAGGCTTCTGTCAAAATGCAACTTATAATGTAAAAAAATTTTTTAAAACTTTTTTTGAAATAGAGACGAAGTCTTGCTGTGTTGCCCAGGCTGGTCTGGCTCCCCTGGCCTCAAGTGATCCTCCTACTTTGGCCTTCCAAAGTGCTGGGATTATGGGTGGGAGTCACTGCACCTGGCCACAGTCTCTAATTTTATAATTGCCAAAAATCCATTTGTTAAAAGAATATTTGTCCTCATTACTATGGGCTGTAGGGCCACTGAATAAAAATTAAGAAGAAAGGAGTAATATTAGTGTTACAAGTTTAGAATATAAGAACCTTACAAAAATTTAAATGATTCACTGGAAAAGATCATATTGATGTTATTTGAATTTTATCATATCAGTTTTCACTGGAAGAAATGAAAAAACAATACTCCTTAAAACACTAAAAATTTATTATATATTCAGTATGAATTACCGTGTTCTAATGTCTTTTACATGCATATTAATTCCACCAGAAAATGCAAAAAGCTATGGGACTTGCTGTGCATAGGATTATACATTACAGGCAATGATTTAACTATGTTCTTGGAGGGAATATTTCCTCATGCTAGTTGTTATTTCTCTTTGATTTGCAAAGAAGACCTTCATTTAAAGTAAATACAGGACTCAAGCTTGTGCTGACTTAACTATTAACTTTTACACCTGTCTTTAAGGGTTCAGACAATAAACTCTGATTAATCTGAGGCTGATATTATTCTTAACTACTATACGCTATAATAAGCAGGTGCAAAAGGAATAGTTCTTAAAGTGGCAAGACCTAATTATTTTCATATAATCTAATTTTATGATTATCTCATGTCTTATTTGTTTTTCCTATAATAAATAGTAAAATGTTTAAATTACATCATTCAGGACAAAAATCAGTGAAAAGAAAGCCATACACTTATAATAATCATATCTGACCTAGGACATTAGATATAAAGAAAATAAAAGAACTTCTAGGCTAGGTGGAGTGGTTCATGCCTGTAATCCCAGAACTTTGGGAGGTTGAGGCAGGAGGATTGTTTCAGGCTAGTTCAAAACTAGCCTGGGCAACATAGGGAAACCCCGTCTTTACAAAATATTAAAAAAAAATTTAGCCAGGTATGGGGTGCACACCTGTAGTCCCAGCAATGCAGGAGGATCACTTGAGCACAGTTCAAGGCTGTAGTGAGTCATGATCTCACCACTACACTCCAGCTTGGTGACAAAGCAAGATCCTTTCTCAAGAAAAAAAAAAGAGAAAGAAAAAAAAGAAAATCTATAATAAATGAGTAGGCCAAACAGGTTAATTACGCAAAAGAATGACTATCATTCTAATTTCCAATGTCTCTTCTGTAATACTAAATGCCAGAGGCAAAGATGATCAATTTTCTTAGTGTTTTTAGGGAAAAAGATTATGTTCAAATAATTAAAAACTTTGGCAAGCTAGACAGATTTTTTAAATATGTAGACTCAGATAATCCACCTCCCATTTCCATTTCTTGAAAAAATAACTTGAAAGTATACTCTTAGAGAGGACCAAAATTACGAGTGCAACACATACAATGAAAAAATAAGTGGTTGTAGGCAGGTAAAAAGAGAGGTTTACTTTTTATTTGGATGGAGGGTGTAATGCCATGTGGAGATACTCTTTACTTTCTATTAAAAGTATCTCAATAACAAATATGGTACTGTTTATGTCAGAAAGAAAAAATTCTCAACAAAAAAACACAGTGCATGTAATAAATAAAAAGAAAAAGGAAGCAAAGTAAATTAAGAAGAGAGTGAGAAGGAACACAAAACAAAGGGACAGAGGTGGCTGTGTTCTCAGGCTAATTTACATTTACTGAAGGGCACTGAATTATGTTACAGTGCTATGGTTCAAACTCTCCCCTATAACCATATATTTACTGAAAGGTAAATTCAGAATCTCAACTTGGGATGCTAAGAAACATGCCTTTCCTTGGAAAAGAGGCTTAAGAAATTCTCATTTGCTCATTTCCCTCCCCTGCTGAATCATGGCTACAACTAGCATATAGCACTCTCCCAGAACCAAGTCATTCATGGTGGTACTTGGAGCAAGAGGAATTAGCATAGATGATGGGTAAAAAAAAAAAAAAAAAAAGTAA
>NW_007252448.1:427716-540337 GCF_000164805.1 Carlito syrichta | reverse complement strand
AGTAAACAAGGAATTAGGGGTTAGATACAGAGTCAAAAAGTCACTCAGGTTCCCAGTCTCAGCCATTCTAAAATCCTGGTTCATTCCACTTCTATTTTTTTCTCAGGCTCCAGGAGAGACTTAAATCATCTTTCCTTTTCAGGCCAGTAGACAATAAAGTTTGGGACTACAAATATCCTACCTTGTTAACTATTTTAGATAGACTCCTTTTTATTTCTCCAACTCTAAACATTTTCTTTTCTTAAACCCTTTAAGGAAAATAAAAGCATACAGATTCAAGGATGGAAATTAGGTGAAATTCTATTTGTGTGCAAGTCAGACTTTACCCACCCTGGGTAATAATTACCAGACTTCTGACTCTATTTAGAGAAACAGAAAAGGCCAAGATTAACCTGGGGACTGTGGGGGCAAGAGGTAGTATAATATCCTTAATTTGTAGTAAAGAGGGAGAAGGAGAAGAGTGACTAGATCCTACTTCAGAAAAACACATCAAAAAGGAGCTTGGCTCAAGTAGCCACCTGGAGAACTAGTGGGTGTTTGTGGAGTGCATATATAAACCAAGAACATGAAAACTTATTGATCATACAGAATAGAAAGGCGATTAATATATCAGGAGCTCCCATTTCATAACCCAACAGGAAAAGCATATTAAAAAGGCCAGCAATACTTAAATTATAATGCCTTAAAAGTAGTCTTTAATTCATAGAGTCGTTTTGAGATCATTAGGGTGCTACTGTAAATATTAGTAATATAATTTCTCAAGATTTCATGTGGATTAGGTTCTACTACTTCATCATTTACTTAGCATGGAGATTTACAATCAGCCAAGAGGGTACAGCAAAAAGACTGCCAGGTTGCACTTTTCTGAGTTCCAGAATGTACAAACAAAACAGAAATGTAAACAGATACCATAGTAAAGTCTGTAAGAATAAAACAAGTTTCAAAAGTATGTAAACTAATCCAATGACTGAGTATATTTTTCTTTTTTTTTTTTGAGTTGGAGTCTCACTCCATCGCCCAGACTGGAGTGCAGTGGCACGTTCCCAGCCACTGCAGCCTTGACCTGCTGGGCTCCGGTGATCCTTCTGCCTCAGCCTTCCAAGTAGCTGGAACTATAGGCATGTGCCACGATGCCTGGCTAATTTTTGATTTTATTGTAGAGATGAGGTCTCGCCAAGTTGCCCAGGTGGGTCTCAAACCCGCGGGCTCAGGCAATTCACTCACCTCAGCCTCCCAAAGCGCTGGGATTACAGGCTGAGCCACCGAGCCCGGTTTTGACTGAGTATATTATTCAAATACATTAAAAATAAAATTTCCTTCACAGCCAATCTTCAATTTTTTAATATTAAAGAATTAAACATATGTTATGGTTAGTCTTTTAGCATACTTACTAAAGGATAATAAAAACACATACTATAGCCAAGTACTTTTTATGATTATGCTAATGACGAATTCCTCATACACCAGTCTTTCTGGAGTCCCACATATTAAATTATCAAACATGCTAAGTCAATCATATGGATTCATTACAAATAGAAAATGGAGTTAATTTGCTACTGAGGCAAACAGTAATAATCAATAAAATTCAAATACAGCTTAATATAACTTTATTTTCTTAAAAGTAGTACAGATTGAGTATTCCTAATACAAAAATCTGAAATCTGAAACGCTCCAAAATCCAAAATTTTTTGAGTATTGGCATGACTCTCAAAGAAAATGCTCACTGGTAAATTTTGGATTTCTGATTTCTGGCTTAGGGATTGTAAACTGCTAAGTATTTTATAAATATTCCAAACTTAGACAAAGTCAGAAATGCTAAACATTCTGGTCCCAAGCATTCTGGATAAAGGATACTCAATCAATATTACTAAACCTTTCTCATAACAGGAAATGGTGATTTGTGTGAAATATTAGAAAATCTTATGAACAGAAAGGATAAGAAATAAGATTAGGTTTAGGGAATGTAAAATGTACTGTACTCGACATCATCTTATGAGTCTTTCAACTGCAAACTAGCAACTGATATGTATTTCATACAAATATATTCAGAGACTAAACGGAAAATCTAATTCTCTTTCTTCTATAATTTACAAATATAATAAATACTGCATTTGTTAAATGTTTTTTGTTATCTGATAGTAGGAGAGGATAAGAGATAAGATTTCAGTTCTATAAGAATAAAAACAAGTAAGTTGTAAGAAAAATGAAGCATAATAGCCTTCTTACACTATTATAAAACATTCACTCTAAATAATGATGCTGGTGTACACAGTACATTCATTTTTAAAATAAGTATAAATCCAATTGTACACATATCTACATTACTTTGTCAAAACTATAAATTATTTTTAAGTTAAAAACATTAATATGAACAAGTACCTATAAAAATGACTCTATCTTATTTTTCCTATATCTTGGCAAAAAGTGATGTTTTCTTCATTAATTGGAAAACATAAGGTTAATTTTCCTGTGGGGATATAATTTTTGGGGAAAGGGAGGTTATAAGAGTTTTCTACAATGGCATTTTGTGCAACCATGGCCAGTTATCATTTTGTAGCTTTTTATCAGTTTTAACAATGCAGAAATAGACTGCCTTACCATTGGTGCTGTGTCTACCTGATGGTTACAAGGTTTTCTTTCTATGCTGCTAATTCCTGTAGAAAGAAAAGATCGCGAATATTAGGTTATTATGCCTATCCATTTAAATTTGAAAACAGTTATGTCAGTACAACATGACTCATACAGCTTATAAGAAAAAATTCTCACTCAGAAGGCAGGGTTCTTTAAAGTTATATCATGCACTCTTTGGTTAGAAACAGTTGGTGAGTTTAGCTAAGACACCTGACTCAAGGTTAGCTAAGCCAATTTTCCCACTCAAGTGGCATCTAGCAATAGCACAAGATGTGTCCATATCCTGCTTTCAGCTAAAAAATTACACTATTATCTGGGCTCTGCTTTATTTCTTCTATGAAAGTTTTATTTGTGACTTGACATTATAAAGTTTTTAAAAAGAAATACCACAAAGGCTATGAAAGAAATCACTGCTTCCTTATTTTTTTCAAAAGAATAAATAAATCCATTTGAATTTTTCTTTGATCATCTGACTTCCTACTATGACATATTCTGCTATTTATTCAATCAGTATGGAGCATCTGAAGAAATAAAAAGTTCCCTGATTCTTTCCTTTAAAATGGTAACACTGACAGCTAATCTTGAGAAATATCCTTTTATCATGTGTGAATTTCTTTTTGTTCCCAGTGTCCTCTACTGTATTTCTTTGTAATAAACAGTCTTTCAGGATATAAAACGCTGCACCTCACCTGTAAAGATACAGGTTCAAAGTTTAGCTCACTTTAAAAATGAACACAAACGTGGGTCTCATTTCTTTTTCCATATCTGTCCACCAGCAAACTAACATGTGAATTAGAATATTAGAATAATTTGTTCAAATAATGCTAAAGACTGTCACAAGCAGGACTAGCTAAAGGTGAGAACTACAATATCTGTTAATAGCAATTAGCAAAAATCCTAGTAAGCAAAATGTTAGCTCCTCTCTTTTACAACCATTTAATTCATTTTTCTTAAAGTATGATAAGCAAATAAGTGAGACCAACACAAAACAATCACTTTTTATCACTTTGTAAAAGTGTATTGAAAATGCATCAAGGAACATGATTAAAATAACATATAGCTTTTGTTGGCCAGTGAAGTATAAAGCACTATACTACCTTTATTCAATCAACTAATACTTATTGATACCCGGTGATAAAAGGTGAATAAATTATTATTTCTGACTTCAAGGGTCTAGTAAAATGGGGATGTCCTATTTTAAAGAAACCAAAGAGCAAATGAACAGGATTTCATCTTAAGTAAAATAAAATATTTAAGGTAATTTTGATGGAAAGACACTCTTTTATTCATAGAATAACATTGGCTTTGGGTTTATTTTTTTTTAAAGAGTGAAATATACTGGCAAATATTCAAGTAATATAGATTCTTGATGTAAGATTTTTATAATACATAAGTTTATAGAACAAATAAAAAAAAAAATCCCACTTCCCCAGCCCCACATTCCCACAGCCCTCCTAGTTGCAACCACCGAAAGCAGTTTGAAAGCACACTGGCTTTCAACTGGGAGTGGTCACATCATGGAGCTCAGGATTTAGCAACATTTTCCATGTGTTTCTCACTATCGTACTATGATAGCCATAAAACTGACCTAGAGTTACTACTGATTTTAAAATTCTTATCCAATTAGAAAGTAATTTTAATTGGAAAAAAACCCGCTGAAATAATGAAAACTAAAATAAACAAAACCCACAAAAATCTATGTCCACAGTTTATACTATTACAAGAAAAAACTACATATTTTATAGATTCAGTTTCAGGTAAAAATATGTTGAAAACTAGAATTTTTAAAAGTGAATTGTCTAAAGTTAAAATCTTAGTTTTAAATTTAAATCACATACAGAAATAATATCATTTGGGAATACAAACGTGAATATTGTTCAAGCTTGCAGTAAAAAACATACAGGAAGGAATTAGGTCTTCCAAAAAGTCCCAAAATAGCTTTCTATTTTATGTAAATGTTATTTTAAAAAACTGACATTTGTATCTCATTTCATTTTTATTAAGGCATAACAATAATTGAAAGCTCAAAAGAAGTAGCTTGGAGTAATGATTGAGTTTATGTATCTACTTGGCTAGACCATGATACTCAGATATTTGGTTAAACATTAATCTGGATGTTTCTTTGAAGGTATTTTTTTTGGATGGGATTAACACTTAAATTAGTAGGTGTTGAGTAAAGCAGACTGCCTTCCATAATGTAAGTGTGCCTCATCCAATTAGATAAAGGCTGTAAGAAAATGACTAACTTTCCTTGAGAGTGGAATTCTGCCTTGGACTGAAACTGCAACTCTTCCCCAGGCCTCCAACCCATTAGCCCGCCCTGCAGATTTTGAACTTGCTGATCTCCACAATGTTGTGAGCTAATTCCTTAAAGTAAATTTATCTCTATACAGGTGTATAATTGGTTCTGTTTCTCTGGAGAATTTTTACTAATAATACTCTTACTTTCTGGAAAACATGAAATAAATGAAAATACAAGTGTATTTATGTTCCAAATTATAAAAGTGTTATGTTCAATATATTAAATATATAGAAATATATTTAAAATCTTTAGGTTATCATGGAATATTTTAAAATTTGAATATCTTCAAATAAACTTAAGAATACAGAACATCTACAGAGTAAATCAATCTATCAGTAAAGAAAAGTAAATCAAATATACATAAAAAAATCAATCTATTGATAAATGTTACAGCTAGATCGTCCAGTCTGAAAATCTTTTGCCTTTCAATAATTGGATGATTTACAGTTAAAGCAATTATTGCTATGACTGTGCTTAAGTTAACCAACTTGCTATTTTATTGTGTTTATTTTTGTTCTTTTCTTTCTCCTTTTCTATATTCTTTTGGAATAATCAAACATTTTTACTATTTCATTTTATGTTCCCTGATGGCTTTTTAGCTACATCTCTTCAAAGAGTTTTAACAGCTAATCCAGAAATTGCAATATACAGACTTTATTATAGTACACCTTGAATTAGGATTTCTACTTCAAGAACAATATAAGCACCTTAAAACAGTGTAACTCCATTTATTATAATGCCTTTATGCTACTGCTACCTTATATTTTACTTCTACATATTATAAGTGCCACAATATATTATCAGTGTTCTTATTTTAAACAATAGTCTTTTAAAGAATTTTTTTAAAAATTAGTCTTTTATATTTACCCATATATTTATCTTTATTTCTTCCACAGATTCAGGCTTTCATCTGAGATCATCTTCCTTCAGACTGATGAACCTCTGGTAGATCTCTTATAGTGTAAATCTGCTGGTGACTATGTTTTTGTTTTTGAAAAGGCTTTAGTGGGCATTCATTTTCAAGGAATGTATTTCCTGGGTATTGAAATCTAGGTTAACAGTCATTTTCTTTCAGAAAATGATTTAATTTCATTGTTTCTTATAAGAAGAAAGGCATCATTCTTATTGTTATTTCCCTGAATATAATACCTTCTATTTCCTCTTTGCTTTTGCAGTTTTTTTTTCATGTTGCATTTTTTTTCAGTTTAATTAAGATGTACCTAGGTGTGAACATATATAGTCTTAACAATATCCCTTCTTGGATTTTGCTAAGCTTTTTATGTCTATAGGCTGTCTTTTAGTAGAGTTGGAAAACTACCAGCCCATTATTTTTTCAAATATTTCTTCACTCCACTTTCTCTATATTCCTTGTGAAATTCCAATGGCATGTTTAGTCCATTTCACACAGTCACACAGATCTGCCATTCTCTTTCCTCTCCTGCCCCTCATACTCCCCTACACCTGTACTTCAATTTAGGTAATTTGTATAAGTTTACTGTCTTGCCCCAAGTTCAGTTATTCTTTTTTTCAACATGTTCTATCTGTTGTTAGGCCCATTTAATAAATTTTCATTTCATCCATTATACTCTTCAAGTCTAGACTTTCCATTAGTTTCTTTTTTTAGATTTTTTATTTCTCTGCTGAAATTCGCCATCTTTTCACTCATTTTGTTCATGTTTCCTCTTAAGTTATTTAACATATATGAAGCAGTTATTTAAAAATTCTTGTCTATTAATTATACCATTTTGATCATCTGTGGGATTCCTTTTATTGACTGTTCTTTTTCTTGGTTATGGGTCACCTAAGCATATGGTTACACAAATGCTTCAGAATTTGACTGTAGGTTAGAACTGCTAGACATATAATCAGTAGAGACTGAAATAGAAAACATCTTTCCTCAGAAAAGGTTATTTCCTCTTTCAGAAAGCTAGTATGTAAGGTAGGTCTTTTTATTCAAATCAGGAGTTGGCTTGGGTTGAGCTGGGTTGCTGCTTTAGTTAATTTCAGAACCTATTTTTCTAAGGGGATGAGTTCCTCCTTTTAGGAGGATTTTGGGATTTAAGCTCCTAGAGATTACAGGAACACTTTCTGCCTTTCTCCCAGTTTCCTATGTCACTGCTTATGCTGCAAAGGTCCTGTAGGGAAACTGATGGACAGAGAGGACTGACTCACATTTTGGAACTTTCAGATTCCAATCTGTCATACCAGCCTACGTGGTTCTTAGAAGTTCATTTGATCTCTCCTTGTCTCAACAGTAACTTTGCTTATAGAAGGATCGTTTCTCTGTTCTCAGTTTTATTTCAATACATTCTCCCATGTATTAAAGTAACTGCTGATCTTTTACTCCTTTTATGCAACAGGCTTCATTTTTTTCTGGAATTTATTTTACTTAGACATATCTGTGTCCACATCTCTTTGATGGCTTTTTAGTTTATGTGAGGTCTCAATGTTCCAGTAAGACTGATGATCATTACCAACCTTGCACATTCTAACTAGAAGTAAAACTCTACTTTCATTTAGTTATGTTGTTCTCTTTATTTTTTTCTCTTTTCGTTTTTTTGATCAATTTCAGTACATACTCCTTTTTCCCTCTGACTACTGATCTTGAATTTTCATTTTCAATTTTTATCAATATTTCAATTCTGTTTTTGGTTACCTTTTGAATCATAATAGCAGTAAGCATACTTATTATTTATCCAAATAAAATGTCTGAACATCCCTCCAGTCAAAATACTATACTTACCAATACCTTCTCGTTCTACACTAAGAGGAAACTTTTAGAAGGCTTTTACTTCTCTATTCTTCTTGAACTTAGTTAAGTTTAAATAGGTGAAAATGCATAAAAATTTGTAGAAGTCCTAAGTATGAATTTGTGAAACAAAAAGAAATACTGTAAGAAAAAAAAATCAAATATTTTTCTCTATGCCTAACAGAAATATCTAATGTTTTTCTCTGTCTTGAAATTTCTGTTCTTATTTAGTTGTCATGTGATTAGAATACTCTTTAAATCCTCGTATATCCAACTATGGCTTCCTTTCCTGACAGATCTATAATGCCTTATCTGAATGATAGATTTTTGGATATGAAATCCTTTACCTTGGTTGTCTATATATGCTATTCCACATCAGCCAGCTTCTAGTGTTTTAGAGGAGACATCCAATGTTCATGTGATTTTCTTTCCTATGCAAACAACCTTCTCCTCCTACATAGAAGCCTGTTATATTTTCCTTTACCCAGGAAATCAGAAATTTCACCAGGGTATGCTTAAGTGTGTCTTTCTTAAAATTAATCTTTCTTAGAACTTGAAACACCCTTTAACTTGCAGTCTTATCGTTTTGCTCAGGGAAATTTTATCCTATTTTTAAATTTTAGGGCTCATTTTTGTCTCTACCATCACAATTTTTATCTTTGTGATAATTCTTACAATTAATATTGTGATAGTAATTCTTACAATTAATCTTCTAGACAAGCATCTTTTTCTCTATGTCTAATTATTGCAAAATTTGAAATCATGTAGTTTAGTTTCTTTCTAGAGATCTAAAAAGACTAAGGCAAGAGAGCTGGCAAATCCTGAATATTATATCATAGGGTCTGGTAGATCCTGTGGACCACAATGGCCTTAAAAGGGGCCTGTACTCCTCACAGAATTGGCTTCCAGGCCCAGTTATTAGAAGACGGCTTTAACTTGCAACTGATGAGACTTGAGAAGAGAAGCTTACTCTTGTGCCCTAGCAGAGGGGTGTCAGTTGGACAGGTTTGTTTTTGTTCTAACTCAGAAACTCCATTAGTATGCTGGAACCACAAACCATGAGTAAGCAAAGAAAACTAACAACTTTCTTAAAGGGCCTCAGTAACCTAAAGAAGTTCAAATAAACTAGGACTGGTGATACCACTGATGCCAATGAAAAAATTAAAGGATTTCTTAAATTAAAACAAAACAAACAAAAAACAACTATTAAGAATTTTAAACAATTTAATTAACAAACAACTAAAGTAACCTCATTTTAAAAGAAGAAAACAGTGGCTTTCAGAAAGTAAATCAGAAGGTATGTAACATTCCCAAGGTCATACAACCAAAGAGCAGCAACCTGAACTGAAAACCATGCATCTAAGTCACAAACCCTCCAGACCCACTATGTGTTTGTTTGGCCCCTAACTTTACTCATGCTGATATCCACAGTGCCTAAATAAAATGCATAAAACACAGAAGGTCCTCAAGATTTGACCCAAATATTAACTGAATGGATGTATTCTCTTATGCCATATCTACCAGATACATGCTGCAATGCAGTATTAAGTGTATTAGTCTTCAGAATACTTGAGTTAATGTTCTGGGACTGATTTAAAGAACATTAAATTACTACTTATTTTGGTAATAGTCTTATTAAACTTACTGCAAAACTGAAATGTATTACAGTCATGTGCCATATAACAACATTTTAGTCAAAGACTAACCACATACACAAAGGTGGTCCATATTTTTACTGTGCCTTTTCCATGTTTAGATACATTTAGCTACACAAATACTGATTATCATGTTGCAATTACTTACAGTATTCAATACAGTAACAGACTGTATATGTTTATAGCCCAGGAACAATTGGCTATACCATATAGCCTAGGTATGTAGTAGGTTACACCATCTAGGTTTGTGTAGGTCCATCCTACGATGTTTGCAAAATCACCTAATGATGCATTTCTCAAAATGTATCCTCACTGTTAAGGAATGCATGTCTATGCTTAAAAATGTTCCTAACTTTTCAGATGGTAACACAGTATAGAGAAGATAATGAAAGAAATTTTATGCTTCTCGGGAGACACTTTTAATATTTTATTTTGTTGAAAATCAGGTCATGATATTTTACCCCACTGGACCTGGCTAATTTGAGAAACCAAATTATAAATGTTTAAGTTTCTCTAAGCCTAATCAACCTTCAATTTAGGAGCATGATCAAAGAAAGAGAGAGAACAAAGACAAAAAAATGTACTGCAAAATAAAAACAGGCAGAAATATGTGCTCAATTCTGAAGACAGAACATATATCCAGCAATCTTATATATGGTCACCAAATGGTTATAGGGCTACTCACTAAATATAAAGCACAGTGCTCCCTTTCATAAAACCTTCTTATAAGTTATTTATTTCAGGCAACAATGTATCTACATATCCTAAGTCTGTTTTGAAAATCTCCACAAATCTCTCACTATAAAACATAGAGAGAATTATGCTTTGATTATCTGTAGCTATGGAGAAAAAATATATTTACTATATTCCAGTATAATATAGTTATAGAAGGCAGGGATCTTTTCTGCTAGTTTAACATAAAGTTGTCTGTACTGAGATGCAAGTCCTTCTTAAGAAATGGAAAAGAAATAAAACTTTTTTCTGATAATAAAATTTTATAGCTAGAAAGTCCAAAAGAATCAATGCTAAGATTAACACAACCAGTAACAGAACTAATAAAATAATTCAGAAGGTTAGCATGATATAAAATTTAATATTAAAAAATCAATATCCTTTACCTATTCAAACAAATTAGAACATAAAATAGAAGAAAGTACTCCGCTTATAAAAACAATATAAATATAAAATATGTAAGTACAATATGAAGAACACCTTAAAATACTTCTGAAAGAAATAAAAAGTACGGGTGGTCCTCAACTTATAATGATGGTTTGACTTAATGATTTTTCAACTTTACAATGGCTTGAAAGCAATATGCATTCAGTAGAAAGCATACTTTGACTACCCATACAAGCACTGTCTTCACTTTCAATAGAGTATTCAATAAACTACACGACATATTAAACACTTTATTATAAAATACGCTTTATGTTAAATGATTTGGCACAACTATAGGTTAATGTAAGTGTCTAAGCACATTTACATTTAGGCTAAGCTAAACTATAACGTTCAGGTTAGGTATATTAAATCTATTTTTGACTTATTATGGATTTATTGTGAAGTAAACCCATCGTAAGTTGTGGAGCAGCTGTAGTCTGGAATAAATGGAACATCCCTTGTTCTGCGACAAGACAATGTAACATCATATACATATCAATTTTCCCCATGATAATAAATGAATTTAATATGATTCAAATTTTAAAGAAAGTTTAAAAAAATAAGTTAATTCTAAAATTCATATAGAAGAACATGCAAGAATACCTAAAATATTCCTAAGGGAAAAAAAAAGTAACCATTGGAAATAAACACTACTAGATATCAACACATACTATAAATAGCTTCTGTAATTAAAACAATGCGGTATTGATACGTGAGTAGATATGTAGACCAGTAGAAAACATTGACATGTTTAGAAAAATATCCAGTGCATACTGGTATATGACAGCAAGAGATATTTTTTAGTACATGGTACTGGGATAACCAGATGGACATCTTGAAAAAAGAAATTTGATCCATACTTCACAACATTTGCCCTGCCAAGTCAAAAGCCAAATGATAAAGTGGAAAAAAATATTTGCAATTTTCATTATTGATAAATGACAAGATTCCCTATTGTGTAAAGTAAAAGCATACAAATATATAATAAGGCAACTTAAAATTAGAATTGGAATTATCAATATAAACTCACTGATATTTTAAAGTTGTACTTAGATGTGTTTACTGAAATGACCTAGAAGTAATCATTCCTCAGTAGCAATCAGTGTACTTAGTCCCAGATTTTCGTTTCTAAATTTCCTTATCTATTAATAGTACCACCAGACCTGCTTGGAGAAATGACTGATTCCAGCTCTAAGGCAGAGAAGGTACAGGATGAACCTTGGACATCATAAGCAAAGAACTCAAAGGTTAAATGGTTCATATCAAAGGACCTAAGAACACGAATGAAGAAGCACTTCTTTGCCAATCTGAGCCACAAAAAGACAAATATAGAAAGAAAAACACAAACTGAATGAAAAATAAATCCATAACACTCAAATACAAAGAGTGACAGGAAAGGGGGGGAAAAAAAGGAAACACTCTATTTGACTGAAGAACACCAGGCAATAAATGTAGAAGTGATGATAGCACTAGAAAACACCATTTTGTGTCTCTTCCCCACTATGATAATTAATTTAGGCAAGGATCATCAGTAGATGCTGAAACCACTGAGTGAGACTTACTAACTCCACTAAGACTTAGTAAGATTGGGAACAAGATATTCACATGGTCTCAAAGTATCATCCCACTGGTAACTTAACAATTACAAAAGAAAATTTTATTTTTACAATGGAGAGATCTGGTTAAGGACTAAACTTAGCAACATCATAAGTGGGTTAAGGTTAAGGTTATGTTGTTGTTAGCAACATCACCAGTGGTTAGGGTTAGCAACCTAACCTTATCCATCATCTGATATGATGTAAAACAGTACACATTACTTATAGTACTCTTAATAAAAAAGCATGAATATATTCATGATGAAACAAATAAATCCAAGTGTTTGGCATTTTATAAGACAAATGGTCCAGTCATACTCTTTAAAAAGTAAATGTCATGAAAACAAAAATTAGATTCTAGATTAATTGAAATTAAACTAGACTAAAATGACAGAAAAACCAATGTAAATACAAATCTGAACTGAATGCTGGACAAAATAAGCAAGCAAACAAAAAATTACTAAAGATAGTTTTGACACAATTAGAGAAATATGTATATAAACCATTTATTAGATTAGAGTCTTTGTTATTTCTCTTAGGTATGAAAATGGTATTGTGGTTGTAAAGGAAAATACTTTAGCAGATGCATGATGAAGTTCTGGGAAGGAAGAAGTAAATGGTGTACATTTAGGGATTTTCTTTTTCATTTTCTTAATTTTTTATGATAAAAATTGTCAAAATAAAGTTGGGTAAAATAGACCCTGAATAGACATTTAATGATCTTATAGTAGGCAAGCAAATCATCAATGGTTTTGAGTACTGCAAAATCTTCCACATAAGCAGAGTAAGCTGGTTTTGAGATCTTACTGAAAAAATTTATCAGCATTATTTAAAAACAGAAAACAAACAAAGCACTCCTTCCCCAACTCTGAATTTATCAGACCACCTTCCCAAAAGTAAGAGAAAGTTAAAAAATGAATGCATGATAAATAACTACAATATATATTTATATTTTACATGTTGATTGTTCCACTCAATAAACTTACCATGTTTGTTGAAAAATAATAATTTTCTGGGAAACTTATGTCTCCAATCAGAGGTAGGAATTATAATTCTCCCTTATTAGTTTTTGTTCCTTTACAATTAGAAAAAAATATATCTCAAAGAACAATTTATTAGTAAAATATATCTTGACTCTGGAGTCACTTTGTATGTACTGAAAGACTGGCTCTAGTAGCATATTATAATGTAGATATTTCCTTTTTATCCAGATTTGTTATTTCAGTGAATTTTTTTTTAATGACCTACAACAACAAAAGAAGCTTCCTCTATTTTCCTGTTTCCTCAGCTTTTCCTTATAGTCTTTTTGGGCAGCAAACATTCAAGCTATGCACTTCATATGTGACCATGAACTAGTTATTACAACTCACACCTTGTAGGAAGATCTCCTGAGCTATGTCAGTCTTTAATGATCTTCTATTTATTCCCAAATATTAGTCAAACATTAAGTTAATCAACCCAGTGAATATATAAAGTTAGCATATCACCAACCTACTTTTAAACTCATGCCCAAATAATTTAATTTTGCAAACCAATAATCGTTAAATACCAACTATGCTAATATCTATTTAAAGACCATCAGGAACTGTAAACCATTTTTAGTATTTGTTAAGCTTCCTCCATAGACTCTAATAGGAGATTGAAGTCTATTCAAATCACATTATTTGTAACATACTCTGATTTATCTGATCTGAAGACAGTAAGATATGCTTTTTTTTTTTTTTAAAGCAGGATTTACTGAGAGGACAGAAAAGCTCCCAGAGTGGAAGGGGACCTGAGAGGGTTACCAGTAAGGTATGCTTCTAATAAGCTCTGCCGCATATTTATTATATTGGCAAGGCCAAAATATTTTTATTCTGCGTGTTCAACTCTTAAAATATAATTTAATATCTGTCTTTAACACTAATACTAATTATTTCAACAATAATGTTATAGTAACTTGAATATCAAAAGTATAAATACAAAAAGGATAAGGGTACCATATTATAATTTAGATATTTCCTTTTTATTCAGATTTGTTATTTCAGTGAATGTTTTTTCAATGACCTACAACTTCAAAAGAAGCTTCCTGTATTTTCCTGTTTCCTCAGGTTTTCCTTAGTCTTTCTGGGTAGCAAACATCCAAGTTATGCACTTCATAGTCATCTTTAATAGTTCTTAGTTTATTGCTTTCTTTTCACTCAATAACCTCTTCCGCCTTATTCCATTAATTCCTGTAGATTCAAATGCCAGGCATATGTCAATGACTCCTTGATCTATACTTATACTCCAAGCCTATGTTCCAAAATATACAGTACAGCTCCTAGCACAGGGCTTGACTCATAGTAGGACGTTTAACAAATGAGGTTCAAATGAATGAACAAGCTACTAGATTTCTTGTTTCAGATGTCTTCTAAGCATTCCAAACTCATCCAAAATACAGTTCATTACTATTCTGCCAATATTCCTGTATGTTCTTATTTTATAGATTGCCATCCACTCATTCACCTAAATTAGAAGTCTCAGGCACCCTCAAATCTTAAATCTCTATTTTTTTTTTTTTTTTGAGTTGGGGTCTCACACGGTCACCCAGACTGGAGTGCAGTGGCCGCTCCCGGCCACTGCAGCCTCGCCTGCTGGGCTCCGGCGATCCTTCCACCTCAGTCTTCCGAGTAGCCGGAATTACAGGCATGCGCTACCACGTCCGGCTGATTTTTTGATTTATTGTAGAGATGAGGTCTCACTGCCCAGGTGGGTCTCGAACCCGCGGGCTCAGGCAATCCACTCACCTCGGCCTCCCAAAGACGTGGGATTACAGGCTGAGCCACCGAGCCGGGCTTACATCTCTATTTTTACCAATCACATTCCAAATCTCCATGTTAATGATTTAACAATTCCTCTTTCTTACTTCTGCCCTGTTCTTCCACCTCATTTATTAAAATCAGTTTTTAACTAGCCTTTCTAGCTGAAATGCCCTAACACCTTTTATGATTGTTAGTCTTAATTGTCTCATAACAATTAGCTCAAATACTGTCTTTTCTATCAGGCTGTATTCTCTCCTCCAGTGCAGAATTTGTCATTGCTTCATCTGCATTCTCCAGTACATTTTGCTCATTTATCTTCTAGTAAATATCAAACAATTCATAATCTCATTACCTATTCTTTTAAAAACATGTCTCCGGTGAACGCTGGCAGTGCTAGGGATGGGGCTGTGTTCTGCACTTCATTGCTATAAGATTCTGTACAATCTGCCCCCCCGCTACCTCTCTGGCCTTATGTCTTCTACCTTCCCCCTCATTCCCACCAATCTAACTACACTGACCTCTTTGCAGTTCAAAATGCATACCAAGTACATTATGGCTTCAGGATCTTGGTTAGGGATGCTATTTGCCCAGATAGTGTGGCTTGTTCTCTTTCTTCTTAAAAAATTTGCTTAATTGTCAGCTTCTTGGTGAAACTTTCCTTGACCACTCTATTTAAACAGTAACAGAACCTCACTCCTCAGATGACTCTATTCCCCTTCACTGCCTTATTTGTTATTTATTCTATTTTTATTTACAGTCAGCCTTCTGTGTCCATGAGTTCTGCATCCATGGATTCAATCAACTATTGACTGAAAATATTAGGAAAAAATGTATCTGTACTGAGCATGTACACAGTTTTCTTGTCATTATTTCCTAAACAATACATTATAACATGTACACACTTCCACAACATTTAAATTGTATTAGGTACTATAATTAGAGATGATTTTAAGTATATAGGAGGGTGTGCATAGACTATATGCAAATACTATGCCATTTTATATCATAAATTGGAATATCTGGGGATCTTGGTATCCCCGGGGGAGAGGGGACATGGAGGGGGTCCCAGATCCAGTCTCTCATGGATACTGATGAATAACTAGACTGTATTTGCTTAGCATCTGTCATTCTCTACTAGAAAGTATGCTACATAAGGATACGTATTGCTATCCATTTTGTTTGTCTATACATTCAGAGCACCTAACAGTTCATGGGACAAAGTAAGTACTCGCTGGGTACTTACTGAATTATGAATGATCATGCATTCCCAGCACCTGCATGTGCAGGAATTAAACATCCTTCATAATTAAAATAAAACCAAAATCCAAAAGAGAAAAAAAGGACAAAGTTAAAACAAGAAAGGATTTAATGATGGAAAACTTTTTTGTCTATTTTACTGGTATGGTACTGAGAACGTGGGATGGTGTGAATCCATTTTCTCAGGTCCGTCATAAAAGATGTATTTTAAATTCTGGGAAGAAATTATAAATTTAAACTCTGAACAAATGCATGATGACTTAGAAGAAGTTTTCCATACTAAAGAGAAAAGAAGTCATTTTTTAAAAATATGCTTATTATGCTACTAATTTCTTCTCTGTAATAGGTCAGCGAATATTAAGAAGCACATTCATTTGCCTGTTATACTACCTTTTACATTAGTTTTTAAAGTGTTTCTTTCAATTCTTTGTTAAATCTTCACTTTAAAATCAGATTAAAAAGATGGAGATGACATTAAATATCAAGTGTTATAATTTCACTACCAAAAAAAAAAGGAAAACAAGAGGACTCTTCCAAAAAACAAGTTTTGCTGATTCTGAGTTGGCCAGAATAAAAAACCTGCTCACTTCCTACTTTTCACAAAGCAATGAGCTGCAAAAGACTCAATTCTTTTTTTTTTAATGGCAAGTATATACACTAAACATGTATGCATACGAACACATCCATATATCCACACATAGACATTAATATAAAGTAAATTGGAGTCCTTTATAAATATTCACTCACTTATTCTTAGACTACTATAATCCCTGGAAGGCTGATTTGAAGGAAGTGCCATGCTAGTTAAGGTCATTATATGACTTGTGACATATTAATCTTGTAAAAGACCAGCAACAAATCCCAGATTCCTGATTCTAAGCTATTATTTAGAGAATTCCTAGAGATACTGTTCTTTATATTGCATAGACAGTACAGATTCTAAACAGGGCCATGCAACTAAGTGGATATTATACGGACAATACATTTAGGTAGATTTATTCTTTTTTCTGTGCTTCCACAGCATTTTATTTATGTATTTACTTACTTATTTTAGAGTATTTTACTCTGTCACTGAGGCTGGGGTACAGTGGTGAGATCACAGCTCACTGCAGCCTTGAATTCCTGGGCTCAAGTGATCCTCCCACCTCAGCCTCCCAAAGTGCTGGGATTACAAGTGCGAGCCACCGCACCCAGCCACTTCCAGTGTTTTATATGCATCTCCTGTCAAACTCGCCACTATTATATTATAACTATTTCTTTGCCAGCTGGATTCCCCATCTGGGTGGGAAGAACTCCGAGGGCTTTCATCTTCCATTTCTCCCAATGCTTGGCAGGGTCCCTGTCACATATTAGGTTCACCACAAACGCTGCTTGGTGAACTGAATAAATTAATTTGTGAACATATAAAAAGGTTTTTATTTTTTAAACTGAATAACAGTTTTCATTGGGATACTTTTTTTTTTAGTTCTTTTATTGTAAAGATGTGCATTAGAATACTTTATTGAAAATATAGCCGGGCTTGGTGGCTCAGCCTGTAATCCCAGCACTTTGGGAAGCCAAGGTGAGTGGATTGCCTGAGCCCGCGGGTTCGAGACCCAACTGGGCAACTTGGCGAGACGTCACCTCTACAATAAATAAAAAATTAGCCGGGCGTGGTAGCAGGCGCCTGTAGTTCCAGCTCCTTGGAAGGCTGAGGCGGAAGGATCACCGGAGCCCAGAAGGTCAAGGCTGCGGTGGCCGGGAGTGGCCATTGCACTCCAGTCTGGGCGACAGAGTGAGACTCCAATTCAAAAAAAAAGAAAAAAAAAAAAAAAGAAAATATAGTATTTCTGGTTTTGATTTAAAAAAAAGGATAGCAATTAGTCAAAAATCAGTCTCAATTTTTACTCCTCATGAAATTAAAGTTGAATGCTTTTTAGAGAAGAAAGTTGAAAAAAAAGGCAAATTGTCTGAAATTAGAACAATGTTCCACTTTTTACTTATTAATCATTTATAATACAAAAATCTTTTAAATTATTTTTAAAAATGACCAGTCACTCCATTTAGTCATTTGTCAGTTTCCATATTTCTCATCAACTCTGCTCTCAGAATTACAGGCAAGTTGCTGACTAAGAACAACACAAAGAGTGACTCTTTACATTTTTCATTCACTTTTCAGTCAAGGAAAAAGTTTCTTAAAAAATGTGCATTTAAAATTCTAGAAAATATAAATCAACATTATCTGAAGGTTTCTATTATTACCAGAAGGTCTGGTTCTAAACCTAATTTCCAATGTTAGTTAACATTTTCAATAAGTGATGAGCAGTCATTACCAGAAAACATTACCAGTAATTTTTGTGATATAGACTGTTTACAATCTAGACCAAACTGACTAAACCACAAAATGCAAAAGTATGCACTTAACTTCTCTCAGGGAAACCTTAGGGTTAAGCTCAGTATAGTTTTAGCAGATTACAACTTAAGCAAGTAAGAGTAAATGAGAACTTAATTTAGATAGCCTGTTTCCTCTAAATTTCTAGAACTTTCAGTAATACAAACTAAAATATTCAAAAACTAAGAGCTTTCTTGTTGCAGATTTAATTTTTTAAAAAGTTACTTTGCGGTACAGGTATTTATAAAGAAAATAATTTGTTATTTTAATGATACAGATGGTATTTCATGAAGATCTGCTTGCTTAGTTCTAGATGTGCCCAACCTAAGCCCAATTAGTAAATAAAAAATTATTATTCTTTTCTACAAAATTGATCACTTTCTACAGAATCATAGTGTATAATGGCTGAAATGGACACTGATGAAAAATGTGTGAAAATATGCACATATAATTAATATGAAAAAACTTGAGCTTTCATTTTAAACTTGAATTAAAATATTTTTCATTATCAGAAATGTGGTCAATATTTTGTATATATAAATATATATCCACTATTTATAACACTGAAAAACTAAGAATCACAATATCCAGCAATTGAAGAAGGGCTTAAAATTATGGAATACTCAATTTCCTCAATGGCACGTATTGTTTTATTTGAAAAAAGTTGTAAGAAAATCTACTTTTAAATCTATATATTTGAAAATATACTCTATGATTGTATTATTTTGTATGCCTAATTATTTAAAAAATTTAAAAACTGTTAATTTCAGTTTGAAATTACAGAAATTGTAAAATGCATTTATGGCTAATAAAATATATTAATACAGTCACATTCTCAAAGCATAAAAATAAACAATAAAGTTTTGAATGGTCAAAATAATTTAGCTATTTTTATAACCAAGCCTCTCATCTTGCCTGTTGCAGCCATATGAAGTTGCTGTAATTCTTCCTTTAATCCTCAGCTTTGAGAAAATTGATTACTGACAGTTTCCTTTACCCTAGAGGCACAGCAGTAAATAACAAAGCATTCATTAGATTCACCATGGCATTAATAATGTTCTGATAAGGTAGTTGATACCTTTAAAGTCTTTACTTTAGAATTATATAATAAAAACTTTTGTCATGGGAATGTTTTAATAAGTATGCCTAAAAGAAATAGTGTGAAATAATACGTATGTACCAGAGGAATATGTATTTTAACATAAGACATTCACTAAGTTTATTCCTAAAACTTTTCCTTCTATAATATCATGGGAAGTTTGATAAATTTAAAACAATAAGGTTCAATGATTAAAGTAGTTCTGAATATGGTCATGAAGATACAGCTATAACTCCTATTGCACTGTAAGCCAAACAAATTTTGTATTTAAAGTTTTCACTTGTAGTAAACACTTTCCTATCTTCTATTTTCTAATGACAAGTCACTAAGATGAAATAATAACTTGCTCAAGGTCATAGCCTAAGTAACAAAACCTGGATCTAAATTCAAGTGTCTCTTGCCTAAATGACAGCAGAATCGCATTCACTGACTTAAATAAGAAAAGTGAAAGTCCCTATTCAAGCCAATCAATATTGTTTATAAATTATATCTTCAAAATCATAATGATGAAAAGCCATAAAATCATCAATATTATATCCATTGAGGTTTTATTATTAAACGTATTATTTATATTTAATTTTTTAAAAACTGATAATTTATTCTTTATATTTGCCTAGGGTCAGATAATGATTTACACAGAAGTGGATTTTATAAATCTGCACTGTCCCATTATACATCTACTGGCCACATGTGGTTTTAAAATGTAATTAAAATGAAATAATATTTAAAATTTAGTTCCTACTAGCCACATTTCACACACTCTTAGTTCCTAAGCATACTAGCCACATTTCACGCACTCAATAGCTACATGAGGCTAGAGACTATCATCCTGGACTGCGTACATCTGGAGTTCAGAAAAGAAGACTGGGCTGAAGGTCAACATTTGTGAATCACTGGCATATGGGTTTTATTTAAAGCCATAAGATCACCAAAGAAGTGAGCATATATACAGAATAAAAGAGGGACAAACTGAAGAAACAATCTAATAAGACATGGAAGAAAAGCGGAAGAACCAGCAAAGGAGGATGAAGAGGAGTGGCTACTGAGATAAGAGAAAAACCAAGCGAGTGTGGTGTCCCAGAAACCATGTATTCAGAAGTGATCAAATATGTCAAGTGCTGCCGACAGGTCAAGTAAGATAAGAATAAAGAATTAGCCACTGGAATTAGCAATGTGAAAGTCACTGGGGAGCCCGAAGAGATTAGAGATTTTAATACATTTACATAAGATGAAATATGATTAGAAACATCTTTTTGATATTATTGGGGGTGCTGTAGTAGACATAGAAACTATCTGACTATGAAACCTGTTAGTTCAGAATCAGCGAATTTGGTTGGAGGAAAAATGAAATGAAACCCAGGAGAAATAACTAAAGGTTCATATGTAAACCATGTATGCCAGCATTAATAACAGGGCAAAAAGAAATTCAGTAAAACTGTCTCTAAAACTAATATTGAGCAAATCATTTGGGAAGAGTGAAGGTTTCTTCGAGTGGATATGTTGTCTCAGTTCTCATTTTGGCAATTTGCATGACAGCATGCCAGGTGGACCCATTCATTTTGCCTGTTTGCCCTAAATACAAGTTGCTAGTGAATTTTTCCTAGCCACATTTACAAAGTTCTCATTAGAGTTTCTGCTTAGATGAAAAAAATCATGAGCATATAGAGCCACTGACACAACAGAAGAGAGAAACTATATTTGTACCCTGTTTTTCATTATTAAAAATAGACACCAAGGATCAGCGGGTATATAAGGAAAAGCTATTGGCGTGAAAGAAAAACAAAGGATACACAAACAGATTTTCTTGAAAAACTGAACACAGAGAAAACCTCAATCCAGGGAACAGAATCTAGGCAAGACTTATTAAACGATATCCACAAACATCAATACTAAAAAACAAAACAAAATAACCAAACAGGACAGGAAGAGACCCTAGAGAAGAAAAGGATAATTGGTGAATGATAAGCGATCTAGAAAAAAAAAAAAGAGAGAGAACTCTGTGACAGACTAGTTAGAAAGAAGAGAGAAGGAGTCAAAGATGGAGTCCACAGTTTCCACTTGAAAGAATGATAGTTTTCATCAGAAATGAGACAAAAGATTAAAATATAGAAGTTTCTTTCAGGAGATCCAAGTTCATTTTCGGCAATGATTACTTTTGTTACTTATATGACAATAATTGATTACATATCTTGCCACATAAATTTGAGGCTGAGTGCCTTTTCTGAAAATAGGGTGTATACTTCAAAGCCATATTTCAGAGTCATACACAATAGCTCTGTTCAAGACGGTCTAACCTCTTAAAAATTTTACATTTGATCTTTTAAAAAAATATTCTGTATGCAAATAACTTCTATAAATCTTCAAAATACAAAAGACAAATGAAAAAGTTAATATATCTACTGAAAAGCTTTAGAAAAGGTAAACAACAGATATCCATAAAACATAAATTAAATATTCTACCTCATACTTTGGCCATGATAGGATTAAATTATATAGTTTTCATATTCATTAAATCAATAACATCTCCTTTTTATTTCCTAGAGCTTATGGTTTTCCATTGCTTGCTTGTTAACATAATTATTTCACTTTAAAAAATCAATCCACTGGGCAAAAGCAGTATTCTTTGACAACTAAATTTAGAAGGTTCTTAAACAAAAGAAATACCCCAACATACAAATAAGTGTGACTGAAAAAATAATAACTTAAAGTAAGTTTTCTATTTTTATCAGATGGGGGCAAAAGTCAAAATTATAAGGTTGGAACCATATGAATGCCATATAGAATAGCATCTTACAAACTTGTAAATGGCTAGAAAACAGTGGGCAAATTCAAGCTCATTTCAATCTGGTAATTTAAATGAGAAAAGTTTGCATTCATATTCTGCCCCAGAGAGTAAAGGAGAAATTTAATACCTAAATGGGGACATTAATACTAACTACATATCTCTGCACATGAAAAGCCATTAATTAAGCATATTAGTATTCACTAGAATTGATAAAAATAATTAGGAAATGACAAATATGTAGAATATACTTTAAATTATCAACATAAGTCGGGTTCGGTGGCTCGGCCTATAATTCCGTGCCTTGGGAGGCTGAGGTGAGTGGATTGCCTGAGCCCACGGGTTCGAGATCCGCCTGGGCAACTTGGCGAGACCTCATCTCTACAATGAATCAAAAAATTAGCCGGGCGTGGTAGTGCACGCCTGTAGTTCCAGCTACTTCGAAGGCTGAGGCGGAAGGATCGCCAGAGCCCATCAGGTCGAGGCTGGGTGGCCAGGAGCAGCCACTGCACTCCAGTCCGGGCGACAGAGTGAGACTCCAACTCAAAATAAATAAATAAATAAATAATCAACATATTTAGAAACACTTTAATTCAAACGACAATTATTATTCAGGATACAGGGGCTTTTATTGCAAGTGGGGCTAAGTTTTAACACTTAACTAATAACAGATCACTGGAGAATTACTTAGTATAATACTGATATTGGATATGAAAATGGCACCTTATTCTGCTAATGTACCGATTAAACATCAATTTTAGAGAATCCAATTCTAACAATAAAAATCCTAACAAAGGAAGATTTGCAAAAGGCGAACATAACAGTCATGTGAAAGAAAAAAATCCATGTGATCAATAGAAAAATCCACATATGAAAACTGTCACACCCCCCAGGATTTTTGTGCTGATCGGTGGTTACAGGAAGAATATGGAATGATCAACATTAGTTTTAGAAGCAATTCTTGGTCCTTGATACATTAGATGGATAACAGAACTAAGATAATTAAGCAAGTTTGACCAGCTCTCCGACTTATATACTGGGGGTGCAAAAAAAATGTACATACATTTTAAGCGATGTTATCTACTTTTTTTGAAGTTGAATTGAATTATGGTAGCAATGTGTAGTATGACATTTGCTCAAAAGATGGCATTAGCCAAATGAATGCTAGCATCACCATGCAATAGGCAGGACAAAGAAAATGGCAGAAGCATGGCTGGCATTCCAGGAGTACAAGATCATTTTGAAATGGTATTTGAAATTCGAGAATATTGTGGAAGTATGACAATGGAGGCATGAGCATGAAATAGGACCTCCAACACACCTAACAACTGCACACTTTCATGATAAGTTTGAGATGTATGGTACTGTGTGTGATGTGCATAAAGGAAGACCTGGGAGGCCTCACCCAGCAAAAGTCCTGCAGTAGTTCGCTGAAATCAGAAGTGTCTAGATGCTGATGTAACCACTCTGAGCACCTCTTATATTTGTACAAGTCAAACATATACCAATAACATTTTGTTATTGGTATATATTGAGTATTACAATTTCAACAGTTTTTTCCTTTCTTAAAATTGTGTGTGTGTGTGTGTATGTGTGTGTGTGTGTGTGTGTGTATGCACCCTCTGTATGTTTTCAACCTGTTGTCTTCGTTTTTATCACAATTATTATTATTTTTTTAAACTAAGGTACCATTACCAAATTAATGCTAGAGATATTAAAGATAATAGCAATAATCTACATTTGGGTGCTTAGTCACTTAAAAATTCACTTCATGGTGCTTGTCAGTGCATTAGAGTACTATAATAGCCTTTTTTAAAAGCAGAAAAATCAGGCAACAGAACCTCCATTTTATAAACAAAAAACTTCATAAGCAGTTCTCACTCCTCTGCTCTACAGCCCCACAGCCCTCTCTTTTTAAGGGGAATTGATTCTTTTAAAACTCAGTTCAGAATCACTAAGTCTTTAAATTCTTTAATTTACTCCAAGACCCATAAGTCTGAGTTAGGCTCCTCCTTCACACATTCACATTTTTAAAAACCATTTTTATCATTTTATAGCATTTACCAATGTGAAAGAATTCATCACACTGCATTGTAACCGTCTGCTTCTAAAAACAAAAAAACATGCTGACTCCCTGAAGGCAGGGTTTGTAATTTTTAATCTGAACAACCAGCAGCAAACATATCGTTTGGCCTACTGCAAGCAGTTCAGTAGTTGAACTAAGTCACTTGCTGAGTGACAAGGACAGAATTAAAAATTCGGTGTTAATTCCTAATTTGAAGTTAATTTCGCCGTATATCATTTGCTTCAATAAACAAATGTAACAAAACATTTCTGGTAGAACAAACAAAACACTTCCTCCTATTTTGATGCTATCTACTGTAGCAAAGCATTTTCTTAAGAGAGGAAAAACTGTAGGTTGCAAAATGGAATTATATGAAGTACCTCAAAATTTTTTATGCCTTTTCAGATTATGTTCTTGGAAATGGTCAAATCCTAAGAGAAACAGAGGCTAGCAAATGGAATTCTGTTGTTGACTGTTCTACTTCACCACCTATGGAACAAAGACTTGTCCCCCAACCCAACTCATGCCCTTATACAGATTTTGGCCTGTTACTTTGATTTTAATTACTTTAAGGTTTCAATGTTATCTTATTACATGCCAAAGATGGGTTATAGTTGGTACTCACATGAAAAGCTAAAGTTCTGAAAGTTAAATGGGTTCAAGTTTGAGATGTTTGACAATTTGCCTCTTAAAATTACTTCATCTTAATGTCTTTTTTGGCATGCTTCTAAAATTGTATAGCCATTATTTGTCTCTTTGACATGTTCTTTTTCCTATAATCATCACTTAACACATTTTATTAAATCATGTTAAAATAAGATTTCTTCCACTCTTTTAACCACAATGCAAACTGCATAACAGCAAACTAGGAAAAAAAAAAAAACCAACTAAAAAATCTCCCATAATCCCATGCTGTTTATTTTCACAATATTTTATGAGTTGCAAAATATTAAAAGTATTAGCCGGGCTCGGTGGCTCAGCCTGTAATCCCGCGCCTTTGGGAGGCTGAGGTGAGTGGATTGCCTGAGCCCGTGGGTTCGAGACCCGCCTGGGCAGCGAGACCTCATCTCTACAATAAATCAAAAAAATCAGCTGGGCATGGTAGTGTATGCCTGTAATTCCGGCTACTTGGAAGGCTGAGGCAGAAGGATAGCCGGAGCCCAGCAGGTCGAGGCTGCGGTGGCCGGAAGCGGCCACTGCACTCCAGTCTGGGCGACCGATTGAGACTCCAACTCAAAAAAAAAAAAAGTATTTTTTGATCCTGGCAATTCTATAAAGTAGAAAATGTAGAGACATTTTTCTGAAGAGATAAAGTCAACCACCTAACAAAACAGCTAGCAAGTGGCAGAATTACAGGTCAGGCCCAGCTCTTCCGGCTGTCTGACCCCAAGTCTAATGCTTTTTCCACCATAATACACAAGTGTTGAATGCAGAAAAGTGACTGTTTGGAACACACATTCTTGCTTTTAACAACTGCATAATAAAAACATTTAAAATTCTTTTTAGTATTAAGAAGTACATTTAAGGACATTTGTCCATAGAAAAATCATTTAATTCTATAGATAATCTTTATCTATGATAGTGAACTAATTCCTTTCACCTATCCCATCACCTCAACTGAAATATTGAAATTTTGTATTGAAAAAAGAATTCTATCAAACATTCTTTTTCAATTAATTGTTTAAAGTTCGTTAAATAATACTAACAGAAAGCACTGCCAACTCTGATGAATAACAAAATTATTTGAAGCTCATTCTACCTTTCTTAAAATGGAAATTCCCTTTTACCATCAGTTGTGTTTACTGAGAGTCACTCTAATTACCAATTTTTGCCAAAATGTTTTTGTTCTTTGAAATATAAGAACCATCATGCTTCCAGTTTAGATGTAATCTACCTTCTACAATAGGTTATATAAGGATATCATAGCATCTCTGGTGAAATTATTTTACATTTGTTATAGTTCCTAAAAAGTTTTGTATTTCTTTATAAAAATGTAAAACTTTAAGAAATACCAAAATCTTGAAAACAATAAAAAATTTAACTAGAAAAATAATTCTCAATTTTAAGAGCTGTCTAAGGGAATATAAGTGTATACTTTGTTTAAATAAATTATCTTGACTATCAAAGAAAACAGGATATAGTAAAACATTAGATTAAATGGTTGGCTATCAAGTTTAATATAGGTTTATAGGGTTCAGCAGAGAATACAAAACTTGGAGAAGACAGAAGCTATTGATTGTTGTTAAAAACCATGTTACCCCCGCCCTCAAACTCCAAGTTTACAATTAATAAAGACGATGTGACGATTGCAGGAATAAAATTATATTAATATTTTTTTGTTTGATTTAGCTGGGTGTGGTGGTTCACGCCTGTAATTCTAGCAGTTTGGGAGGTGGAAGTGAGAGGACTGACTGAGCCCAGGGGTTTGAGACGAGCCTAGGCAACTTTGTGAGACCTCATCTGTACAGTAATTGTAAAAAATTAGCTGGGCTTGGTGGCGTGCACTTGTCATTCCAGTTACTTGGCAGAAGGATCATCTGAGACCAGTAGAGGTCGAGAATGCGGTAGCTGTGAGCATGCCACTGCACTCCAGCCCGGGTTACAGCATGAAACTTTGATTTAAAAAAATCTATATATACATATATAAATAAATATATATATAAAATTTTGCTTGATTTGACATATCCTAATACAAATTATATTTAATGTAGGCAAATGCTTTGAAAATATGTAAGTACAAAAAATGAAATATACTGTCCTTCAAGTAGAAACATGCAAAGAAGATGATTCAACTCCCCCACTGCCCAGAGTAAGCACTTCCTGCTCATTTCTCTTCCCTACCCACCCATAACTGTGGTTGATTTTATTGTTGAATAGTCCACATTTTAAGATTCAGTTCTACAGGAAGAACTTTTGAGAAGGTTGAATGGGATCTAGATTCAGACAAAATATCACAGAATAAAATTTCTCTGCAGAGTCTGCTGATTTGACTAGAGATGAAATATCATCATCACACTGGAATCAATCCTACATATAACTATTTAGGAAGCTTGCCTTTAACACATCCAGCTTTCCTTTTATTCTTCACCTGTTTCAATGGTAATCCTTCTTCCCATTTCAAAGGCCTTCCTATCTATCCTCTCTGCTCTTTCTTGTTATAAAAAACTAACAAAAATTATGTCTACACCTCATTGACAGACATAAGAAACCACTTAAGTGAATTTTAACCAATATGTCAACTCCACCAGATATTTATCTTCTAAGCCTTTAACCCTGAAATGTGGAATAAAAGGCATGTTCCCAGAAGAATTTTAGACCTCAGCAGACAAATGGTAGAAAGAGAGTGGTGGAGAGAGGTTTCCTCCCTCCTAGTTATCAAAATGACAAAATCTGAAGGTAAACCAAGTATCTATTTAGGGTACAAAGATTAAGTCGAAAAGGGTAGCACCCTCCATTGGAAATTATAATGGCCAACACTATTGCTTCAATTTCTGGCAGATATCTGGAACACTAGAAATTAAAAATTTTTAAGGTTTGAGAAAATTGTTAATTATTATAGTGATTTGAAATCAGAATGCAAAGTATTTTCAAAGCTAGCCTACACATATTCAACATGTTTAAATATGCTATAGTCATATAGCACCCATGCTTACAAAGTATTTTCATATATGCTCTGTCATTTGAACTTCAACGATATATAATATAAACATCACTTCTAGTTTTCAGAAGAAGAGTCTAAGGTTTTCAGGTAATAAGGATAATAAAAGACTAAGCCAAGACTGAACATGAGTTGTGAATCCAAGTATTTTCTCACTATAATATTTAACTTATACAGCAACATTAAAATGATTTGCACGTATCAATTCCAAATACTTTTTAGGTAAAAAAGTGATATTGTCCCCAAATTTCTAAGTAAATTATTATATTTTCAAGTTCAAGTTTCTTGTTTTTATAATCTTTGTCAAAGATAATTGTTTTGCTATTTTTCACTTTCTTTCCTTTCTAAAAGAATTCCATAAAAGAAAAAATACTGTCAAAAACATATAGCTAACAAATAGAAAAAGTAATCTTCTAATATCCCCAATAAACATTTCTCATTTGGATTTTTATTTGATATCCTTTGAAAATCGTATCCAAATTCATTTAATACATTAGCTTAAACACCCATATTGGTCATTTCAATTCAGTGACTCATGTAGATTTTTGTAACTAGCGTTCTTGTATACTTTATTATTTTGTCCTTTAAAGGGATGTGATATACTGAAGGTTGTAATCTATTTCTGCCAAAGTGTGTTTTACCTTGGCTTGAAGTGAGTAATAAAAAGGGATTATTATGAGTTTTAAATCTATATAATATTAAATCTGATTCAGTTTCCCAATTGAGTAAGTCCTTTTCAGAGACTACAGTTTGAATAAGGGAAACTTATTCAATTGGGAAACTGAATCAGATGTAATATTATATAGGTTTAAAACTCATATGTTTTGCTACTTTTAAGTTATTGTCTATTCAACAGAACATAGGTTCAGAGTATCTACTGTTAAAGTTACCAAATCCAAATTTCCTTTTGAAACAACATTGGCAATTTTAAGGAAAAAAGAGATGACAGAATAAAATTCATCACATGTGAAAACTGACCACTGCAGTGCTATAAGTTTTATTTATTAAGAAAAGTGATATTCATTAAATAAAAATATCATCTGAACATTTAAAAGAATAGTCAAAGTAAGAAAGGGGCTCACCGGTCTGAGTGAAACCAAACTGATGTAGAATCTCTTGAGTGGTCAGCATGTTTGACTGTTTTAACTTAGACTGTTGTGAGGAGGCTGCTGGTGGTGAAGTAAACGAGAGATTTTTGTTGACCTGTAATAGGAAAAGCAAATCAGAAACTACAACGTAATTTCCTGGGTTACTGATGCAAAACTGGATGAGAAATATTTGCTTACAATACAAACCAGGACATATGGTAGGTCAAAAGGAGTGGTAATGATTTATATGGTTAGTTTGTAAAGTTTACAAAAGAGAATAGTTTTCATCAAGGAAAAAGTACAATGGTAATGAAAGCATAACTATATGAAAATAAATCAGCCTTACTAAAGTTTATCATGGAATTGACATTAATAATAAATTAAAATAGAGTGGTCCTTAGTTATGCAAAGAAATGCAAAAAATAAAAATGACTCCTTGACTATCTTCAATTAAGGAAGAGTTAAAATGTTTCACATTCACATTTCTCTAGCATTTTAGTGAAATAGCAGGTATTTCCTTTTCAGAGACTACACAGAAAACACCTGTACTACTCTTGTTTATGTACAACATGGTGACACAGATACCACAGCTGTAACCTAAACTTGCCATGTGAAATAGTTTCCATTGCATCAAAACACCTAATTCTTAAGGCACTGTTTAAAAACAGCATTAAAATAATAATCAAGCAAAAATTCTCTAAGTAAATACAATGTTTTATAACATAAAATCTATTATGATTGTTTGAGTACAATGGTCTCACAGAAATGAAATGCATAATAAGTGCAACATTTTACCTACAACTCTTGTAGAAAAATAAAGAGCAGATCACTAAAACAGTTTGAAATGTTTATTAGTAAATTTATCTTGTAAATTAGAATTAATCTCAGAAAAAAATCTAGTCTTTGGTTCATTATTAATCAATCATTGATTATATCTTTTTATTACTTTCAAGAAGCATAATAAAATGTGATATATTTTTTAAAAACTGAAATGTCTGATTTTCTAATTCACTGCAAAAATGTTCTATGAACTAATGAAATGATAAATTATAATTTATAACATTTATTATAATGCTTATTAGTATATGAAAATAGCTTTCTCTTTTTTGTTTAAATAATCAAAACTACACAGATGATTTCTGTTGTACTACCATTTAAAAACTCCCTTTTAGCTGGGCTCGGCGGCTCAGCCTGTAATCCCGTGCCTTTGGGAGGCTGAGGTGAGTGGACTGCCTGAGCCCGCGGGTTCGAGACCCGCCTGGGCAGGCGAGACCTCATCTCTACAATAAGTAAAAAATTAGCCGGGCGTGGTAGCATGCGCCTGTAATTCCGGCTACTCGGAAAGCTGAGGCGGAAGGATTGCCGGAGCCCAGCAGGTCGAGGCTGCGGTGGCCAGGAGCAGCCACTGCACTCCAGTCTGGGCGACAGAGTGAGACTCCAACTCAAAAAAAAAACAAAAACAAAAAACTCCCTTTTGATGTTCTGTGTAAGAAATACTTTGTTGTGGTTTCATGCCCTGTATTTGACTCATTATTTACATGTTTGTAAATGCTTTTTTTCTTTCAAACAGTGATAGAAAATGGTATGTGTCAGATTTTCTCTTAGAGCAAAGAGCTTTAGCAGATTGGGTGGAAAATCAATTATGACCATATACTAATACAGTTAGTTCTAAAGTACCTAACCTGTTCTGATGTCATTTCTTTAAAAATAAAAATATTTTTCAAAGTATTTGGAAGGGGTCATATACACATCAGGGCTAAAATAATATCCAGCTTTAAATGTCCTATTGGGATACATTAAATATTAACCAAAATAAATGTTGACTGTTTATAATAACACAACACCTAAAATTAAAAACTCACTTAATATCTTAACGTCTTTGAGCTTCATTTTTCATTTTTTTTTTTCTTATCAATATTTTTTATTTTGATATTGTGGGGTACAATTAAGGGTTAGGTATACAAATATGCTTCGTTCAGGCACCCTTGTTGATAAGGGGTGTCTCCCCACTCATTTTCCATTTTTAAATGGAGATAATAAAAATAGTATCTATGCTTCAACAGAATGTTCCAGGAAAGCAACAATAATAAATTGCTATCATAAAGTGCTATTTACATGTTAACCATAAAGCACTAAATAACATATTAAACAAGAAATAGATTAAGTAGAATAAATTGGCAAAGGCAAACCACAAAGTACTATACAAATAAAGAGCTATATAAATATTATTTATTATTATTAACATCACTAGAAGTCAGGGTAATTCTGTATGTTAATTGTAGTATGATGATGAAGTAAATTTTTCAGAGTTCTATACTTTTAAATGGAAATATTATTTACAAAAGGACATATTTAGCACTAACTGTTTCATTCACTTCTTTTTAGAATCGTACCTCAGTTTTACTTAAGTGTTCTTGAAAACTTTTATCCTACAACATCGAATAATGCATTTTAAAATTCTAGTGCAAACAAACAGGTGTATGCCAGGGATATGGAGATACACACACACACACACACACACACACACACACACACACACATATGAATATATACGCATACACATACAATATGCCTTTTATAGTCTTCCTCTTTAGAAATTTGTGCTATAACAAAAAAGAATACCGAGAGTAAAATAGGATACTCTGCCTCTACTCAAACAGAAAGACTTGTCAATCTTTTTAAATAAAATGTTGTTTAAAAAAACTATAATCTACAATTATATGTTCTTCCTAAGTATTTTTATAATTCTGTTCTTTCTGGAAACATTTCCTTAGAGACTATTCAAATGTGCATATAGTGACAAGTAGCAACAGAATAGATAGCTCAATTTCTAAGGTTTGGGATAACTTAATTATTATTATTATTATTATTAGTGATTTGTTTTGAAATTAGACTTAAAGCTTTTTCAAAGCTAGCTTACACATATATTTACCATTTCACTTAGAGGAAGAAAAATAATAATAACCATTAAATAGAGTGAAGCAATATCTATTTTTGAAATATATGCTGTGGAAAAGAATTACTTAATAATTTTACAACAACAGAAAGGTTGGCTAAGATAGTCTACCCTATGCCAATCTACCCTCTTTTCACAACACACTTTTCTGCTTGCTTCATGCAAAACCACAGTCTGGCAAAGTCAGTTTGATACCTCCATATTGGAGAAAACTAAAAGCATAAATATTTAATGAAATCCATAACAAAGAAAAAAAAATCACTTAGAACTTCTGCCAAGTTAATCACCAAACTGCTTTGCCTTTTCTGTAAGGTAAAAGCAGACTTATGTAAAATATGCAAATACAGTTCTCTAGGAGGAGGTTAATTTTCATGTTACAAAACTTACTATCTCAAACATAAAATGGAAAACACAAGACTAAACAAGTTGATAATTAGTTTCTCTTTTAGTGATTAGTTAAAATTTCAAGACTTTGGGAGAGATATAACACTCATTTTCATAAATACAAGTCTAATCATTTTAGCTGATTTTAGATTACATGCTACATTCACCTGAAGTAGAACTGTTTATAAGGTTTCAAGCTGTGAAGATACCTCAAACTGGTTTTAAATGATAACAGAAGGGGTGTTAATGCTGTATGTATACCTAAAAGTTTACAAATTCATCTCTTTCCTCTAGACAGTTGTCATTTTCCCCCCACTAAATCTGAACAAAAATGCAGTTAATATTTTAACTTAAAGACAGTTCTGGTGTCATTTAAAAAAACAAAACAATACTCAGGAAATGTTCTGTTGCAATTCACTTATCTGTTGTAAAGATTAAAATCCCAGTATTAAAGAATAAGTTAAGCAGAAAACTTGAGCCAAAGTGAGATTCAAGGTATCTGAAGTCTGGTATCTTTGTATTCTCATAATATAATTTTTTTTTTAAGAGACAGTCTTGCTCCGTTGCCCAGGATGGAGGGCAGCAGTGCAACCATAGATCATTGTAACCTTGAACTCCTGGGCTCAAGAGATCCCCTCAGTCTCCTGAGTAGCTTGGACTACAGGCCACCACACCCAGCTAATTTTATTTTATTTTTGTAGAGACAGGCTCTTGTTATGTTGCCCAAGTTAGTCTCAGACTCCTAGCTTCAACATTCCTCTTGCCTCGGCCTCTGAAAGTGCTAGGATTACAGGTGTGAGCCACAGTGCCTGGCCTCTCATAATATAAATAAGAGTGGTTTGTATTCCTGTGATTTGCGGATTAGTAAAATCTAAAAAATTATTATCCTATGGTATCATAAAAAGCAATTAAAACATGACCTCTAGGCTCTTAGATGTCTTCTTTAGAAGCCAGGATAGAGAAGTAAGAGATTCAAAAGAAACACTAACTGTTAAAGAGAAATTTTTATAGCGGTAAGATGCCAGCAAATCTTACCCCAAAATCAGTTCTTAAAACTACTATGTAACTAAAACCAGAATTCAAATTTGAATCACTCACTATAAAGTTTTCTTTTGTAATATTTAATCAAGAATTTTTCAGCCTGATAAGTATCAAGGACTGGTGGTTCAAAAACTACTGATATGATTCCTCCATGTGAAGTTCAAAATTAAGATCTAGTCCTGGCTCAAACCAATCATCTAACGATATGCCTTAGGGTAAGGCAACTTACTTCAGTGTATCCTGGCTTTCCCCAAACCTTAACCTCCTTTCTCTCTTATATACTGCCGTACTTCACAGAGAAAATCTGGTCTTGAAGCCCTTGAACTTCTCATTTCCAAACGATGACAGAACGCAACTCTTGCACCTATATTTTATTCTAGTGTCACAGGAATGGGGCACTCTATTCAAGATAAATCCTTCCTTGGTCCCCTTAGGGATATCCTTAAAGCTCTTCCAAATTCTACTATCACATTCCTGCTAACTATTTCCCCACAGGCTAGAAGCATAGATCCCTCTACTTTAGTACAAAATTAAACAGCAAACAAAAAAATCTCTCCCGCTGATTCCATTACTTCCTTAAGCTTCATTAAAAGCCAATCTCCTGGAAAAAGCACACTGTTGCTCGTCATATACCCCAACCTTTCAATCTTCAACCAACTATAACAAAGCTTGTCTCCATCCAAACATGAAGCTGAAGTTAAGGTCACCCTGGATCAAATTCAGCAGATTCTCTTAGGCCTCTATCTGACACTGTGGATCATTCTCCTCTATCCGTCTCTGGGAAGCTATCTTCTCTTGGTATGTCTAGCCATTCCTCATCAGTGCTGTTTGCTAGCTGAACCTCTCTTCTTCCCTCAAGTCACAGGGTTTACACTGGGCAGAAACATTTGTTTTCATCAATTCATCTGCCTTCTAATGTTGATTTTTTAAAATCTAAAACTCATGTGATTAATAAATTGAAAACTACAGTAAACTTTGCTCCACTATTTACTTTCTTGGGGAAAGCTATCATTCTCTACATACTTGCCGTGGTCAGAAAGCTGGGACTCACAATTGACTGCTTGCCACGTTTCACATAGATTATTTGTAGCTTGCACCACTTGTCAAGCCAGTCTTCCAAATACTGCCAAAATAATACACCTTAATTTGCTCTTATCCAGTTTTGGAATGCCATGAAGAAATAATTTTATTTCTTAAAAATTATTTTGTTAAAAACATTTCTAAATAATTGAAAACTACACTGTACTCAAATCTCATCTTAATTTTTTCCTCTTCATGATAAAGATATCCATTTTATCTAAAGTAGAAGATTTTAAAAACTACCTTCTCTGGATTTTCTATTATTAAAACTTTAAAAAATGCTTTTAACAAATAATATATTCTAAGACAGATCAGACTATAATATAGGTTAATACTTTACCTTCACAGCATTCTTACACTAAATATAATTCAATAAACTTCAACTAGGTTGCATTTATATTCATCCAGGGTAGGTGATATTAATAATTCAAAGAAAGTCCCCTGGTTTCAGAAAACTTACAGGAATGTGGAGAGACAGATATATAAAGATTAGAAATGGTAGCAGTACTATGAAAAATTTAAAAGACAGAGAGAAAAAGAGAGACAGAGTATAATTCCCCCATGAGATAATTCATAATCTAATGCAGTAAAAAGACAGGCGAAATTAATTTTAAATCAAGGAAACTTAATTTAAGAAATAAGTACAATTATATAACATGCCAGGTATGAATAATTATGTCTGGGAACATGAGAAAAAAGATTAATTCCATTTGTGAGGAATCATACAAAACTTAATGGACATATACCCCAGGCAATACCATTTTTAATATATCTCAATCCAACGCCAAAGAAAGAAGTAAGGAAATCTTTAAATTATAATTTCATATGTGGACATGGTGGTGCTATTGTAATTCAGAGTGATTTAAGACTCTAATACCAATTACTACCTGGAAAGCAATCAGATAATAACTCTTTCATCTTCCCATCATCCAATCTATAGAAGCATCTATCTAACTACAGTATCTACCTAATTTTTTTTTTTGAGTCAGGGTCTCACTTGTTGCCCAGGTTGGAGTGCAGTAGCATGATCAAAGCTCACTGCAGCCTTGACCTCGTGGGCTCAAGTGATCTTTTCCCTTTAGCCTCCTGAGAAGCTAGGACTATAGGTGGATGCCACCATGCCCACTTAACTTTCTGTAAAGACAAGGTCTTACTATGTTGCCCAGGCTGGTCTTGAACACTGGGCTCAAGGGATTCTCCCACCTTGGTTTTCCAAAGTGTTGGGATATATGCCTGAGCTACCCCTGGCCTTTATTTGCCTTTTAAAAGTATGAAAAAAATACCTTCACTTAAGGTCAACCCCTCCATTAGGACTTAATCACATCCCCTCTTTTCTAAAGACTTGATTCCAGCTATTACTACCTCAACGGCACACTTCCAACTTCTCTATCATCACTGAATTATTTTCATCAGCAAATATGCATGCTTTAGTATTATCCATCTAATATTCCCCTCCATCTCCTGTCTTGTTTCTCTGCTCCCCAGTCATGGCAAAATTCCTCAAAAGAATCGCCTACACTTGCAGTCTCAGTTTTATTAGCTCCCACTCCACCTTAAATTCACTTCAATTGTGTTGTTATCTCCACCACTTAAAGGAAATAGTTTTCATCAAGGTAAACCAAAGGCTATCATCTTGCCAAAAACAGTGGTCAACTGTCCTCAACTTACTCATCTTCTCAGTAGCTTTTGGCAGTTATCACTTCTCTTTCTTGAAATACTCTTTCATTCTACAAAAAAGATACCTGTGCATGCATGTTTATTGTGGCACTATTCACAACAGTAAAAGCATGGAACAAACCTCAGGCTGCCCATCAAAACCGGATAGGATAAAAAAAATGTGGTACATATACACAATAGAATATTATGCAGTCATAAAGAAGAACAAACATATGGACTTTGCAGTAACTTGGATGGATTTAGAGGCTATCATACTCAGTGATCTATCACAGAAACAAAGAATAGAGTACCACACAGTCTCACTCATAAATGGACCGTGAACATTTACCATAATACTATAAGAAAAGGGATTAGCAGTAGCAGGATATTGCTGGGGTGGGGGTGGGGGGACACAACATCAATAAGGGTACCTAATCTCAAACTAGGCAAAGTGAAGACCAAAGGGAGGCCCAAACTTTACCTGTACAATGACCACTTGTATACCTAATCCTGAATTGTACCCCACATCTTAAAAAAATAAATAAATAAAATAAACATTCTTCTCTAGGCTGCCCTGACATGCCCATTCTGGTATTTAGCTATACTCTCTCCCCAGGTGATTTTATCCAATCCTTTTTTTTTTAAGGATATGCTTATGCAATAGAATGAAACTTATCATACCATATACAAAAATTAACCCCCAATAATCACAGACTAAATTAAGAGCTAAAATTATAAAAATCTTAGAAGAAAATTTAGGAGTAAATCTTTGCAACGTAGGGTTAGAAAAAGGGTTTCTTATATATGACACAAAAAGCACAAATAACAAAAGAAAAAATGAATAAACAACTTCATAAAAATTAAAACCTTTTTTCCCAAAAAAGACCCCCAAGAAAGCAAAACAAACAAACAAACAAAAAAAAACCCAATACACAAAATGGGATAAAATATTTGCAAATCATCTCCTTGTAAGATACCTATATCTAGAATATACAAAGAATTTTTTTAAAGTGAACAATAAAAATATCAAAAATATCCCAATTTTAAAAACGGGCAAAGGATTTGAACTGACATTTCTCTCTCCCTCCCCTCAAAAAATTTTAAATGGCAAATCAAAAAATGCTCAACAATATTAGTCACAAAGAAAATGCAAATCAAAATCATAATAATATAACCATTTTTCACCCACTAGGAGAGCTATAAGTAAAAAAGAGAATACAGGTGCTGGTGAGGATGAGAGAAATTAGAACTCTTATACATTGCTGGTGGGATTCTAAAAAGGTATAGCCACTTTGGAAAACATCTTGGCAGTTTCTTAAAATGTTATACACAGAGCTACTATATGACCCAACAATGTAACTCCCAGAGATATACCCTAGAGCAATGTCAGTATATGTCCACACCAAAACTTATATATACAATGTTCATTGTAGAATATTTTAAAAAAATTATTTCTATTATTTTAGCAGAATACTCTTAATAGCTGAAAAGCAGTAATAGTTCAAAAGCTGATAAATGGATAGCAATATGCAACATATTCATACAATAGAATCTTATTTGGCAATAAAAAGTAGCATCGTGAACCTTGAATAACATGAGTGTGAGTCATGCAGGTCCACCTATAGGTAGATATTTTTCAATGAAAGTTATATCAACTGTGCCAGCCTCTTCTGCCTCCCCTCAGAGAGTACAATCAAGAGAGAACCCTTCTCTTTCTTTTTCTCTTCATCCTTCTTGACCTACTCAACAGGAAGACATTGAGGGTAAGAACCTCATAATGATTCACTTCCACTTAATGAATAGTAAATATATTTTATCTTCCTTATGATTTTCTTAATACATTTTCTTTTCTCTAGCTTATTTAATTTTAAGAATACAGTAAATGATACATATAAGATACAAAATATGTGTTAACTGACCTATTCATGTTATCATTCTAGTCAATAGTAGGCTATAAGCAGTTGTTTTGGGGTAGTCAAAAGTTATATGAGAATTTTTGACTGCCCAGGGATCTGTGCACCTAATCTCTGTGCTGTTCAAGGGTCAAATATACTGAGATATGTTACAAATGGAAGAATCATGTTTTTGAGTAAAAGAAACCAATTACAAATGACCACATATTATTTGATTCTATTTATATGAAACATCTGGAGTAGGCAAATCTATAGAAACAGAAAGTATATTAGTGAATGCCAGGAATTTGGGAATTACTGCTAAGAGATAAGAGGTTTTATTCAGAGGAGATGAAGAAGTTATGAAATCAAACAGTGGGGATGGTTGTAAAATTCTATGAATATGGTAAAAATCAGTGCATCATACATTTTTGAAGAGGTGAATATTATGGTATGTGAATCACAGGTCAATAAAACTGTCATAAAGAAAGAATAACTGAAGATACTAGTAAGATTCATCTTTCCAGAACCTGATTAATTTTCAAATATGTAATCATTTTTTCAGTGAGCATTTATTCTATCATTGTTAAATACTAGAGACACGAAGATGAATGACATTATCCTCTACCCTCAGGGAGTTTCCAGATTAGTAGAGGCTGTTCTCCATAAAGCCTTGCTAAATGTATATAGGACACTTTACTCTGGACATTCAGACAGAATACCCAAAAGAAGGGTATATAGGATATTTGTTAAAATAAAGAGAAATTGCTTTGAATTGCTAATCAGAAAATAAATTTTTTTGGCCTCCAATCTGATATGCTATGCATTCTTAAGGTTTAGTAATCTTGGAGTTACAAACATTATACCAATAATTGCTATCAGGAAAAAGTTTCCTGAACATCTGCAGATATATAGAATATAGCTTGTTCTCTTTCCCCCACGCGTCTTCCTTCCCCTTGTCTGGATTCCATATCCTGTTGACTTGTGATAATTAGGTACAAAAGTGATAGGTGCTGACTGATACTGGACAGCTTGGTAATGGGGTAAGCCCGGCATGTTCTGACACGTTCTCTCCATGAGATACCTCATGAGACAATAGCCTACTGCATTCCAAGTACCTGACACAGGCAGTAGCTGCCTACTGAATAAAAACTGCATCGACACTATATGAAGCAATCTTTGAACATTCTAATACCATTCTGATTCTTTCCCTTCTGGATATTTACATTTTGCTTTTTTACATATAATAATTATATTTGATAAATGAATGGATGCTTAATTATTCAAGTGAATTTTGGGAGTGGGCAGAGGAAAAGAAGAGGGAGGATGAACAGATGTTGCCATTCCAACTTCTTAAATTATTTTCAACTGATTTCAGGTTATACATAAAGTAATATTGCTTGTAAAAGGAGGAAAGCTACTGTGTTGAAAGCACTTAGAATATAATTTAGTTGGAATTGCTTAATAATCAGACTTTTCGTATACTGCCATTTTTAGACTAACTTTGAGACCTTGGGCAAATCACTTAACCTCAATGAGCCTCAGTTTCCTCCTTTCTAAAACTGGAATAACAATGATATCTAACCTGTCTCTCAGGATTATCATACAGTATAGTTAAATGAGAAAAGAAGTGTGAAAGACTTATAAATGATGAAGAGCACCATCAGCATAATATATCATTTACCTGAAGCTTGCATGCATTTCAATGTTTGTACAATTTACTCATATATACCCACTGAAACTGAATTGGTTGGTGTCTCATACATATTAAGTATCATATAAAAATTTTCTCAGAGAATAAAATAACCCTGCTGGCACCTTACTGAAAGTATATCCCAATCACTTAGCATTCTCAAATCATTAAAAATGTGAAGTGGGCTGGGCTCAGTGGCTCAGCCTGTAATCCCGGCACTTTGGGAGGCTGAAGTGAGTGGAGTGCCAAAGCCTGTGGGTTTGACACCAGCCCGGGCAACTTGGCGAGATCTCGTCAATATAATAAATCAAAAATTAGCCAGGCATGGTAGCGTGAACCTGTAGTTCCGGCCACTTGGAAGGCTGAGGCGGAAGGATCGCTGGAGCCCGGCAGGTCCACGCTGGGGTGGCCGTGAGTGTGCCATTGCACTCCAGCCTGGGTAAGGAAGTGAGACTCCAACTCAAAAAAAAAAAAAAAAGTGGAGCTACTTGTTAAATGTTTACTCCTACTGAATTCTCAGGTTCCAGTATTATAATTCCCTGATAAATTCAAACTACAACAAGGAAAGTACATATCAGATTTATTTTTATAAAGGTTCTAAACTCTATGAATGGTGCATTCCAATTCTTTGGTGCATTACAATGAAAACTATAGCTTTAAAGTTATCTCCTGGTAATAACTGCTACTTACTTTTGCAGCACAGGATCGTATCACCTCCTGAAAGAAATACAGTACAATAAAGAAGTATTCATAATTGCATTTACATAAAGTATTGACTGTTTTAAAAACATTCAGATGTTAATCTTCTAATAATTAAAATCAGCACTTGGGAGATGCTCTGTGTCTATCACCACACAGCTGTCATTTTGCACTGTTTTCAATGAACTGGAAAGAGTATAAATTAAGGAGATTCAACAACATGTTCATGGTAAATATAAGTTGCTAAAACAAAAGGCGCTAGAAAACTCCTATGGGCTCATATGTATCTGCCTCAAGAAATACTTGTCTCCTCACTAAATTTAATATAAACACTAAAATTCTTACTACAACACTACAGTTCTGAGTTAACTGCAATATATAGTTATCTCTATAAATAACAATACCCCTAAATATGTCCTGTATTAATAATTCACATAAGATGAAATCTAATAGTAAATACTACTGAATCATAAAATATATCACTAGTATTGAAGGAGCAATAGAAAGGAATTGTCTACAATGCATGGGACAAGAAAAGATTTTTGAAAGAGAAGCTAGTAAAAGTCAATGTATTAAGGACACTGAAACTCTGCTGGTCAGGAGACACCAAAAACACTTAAGTCCAATTAAGGTTAACCAGTATATCATCAACCCGGTATAGAACTAGAGAAAAATAGTAATAATCAATGTGAAGATTAGAAAAAAGAGAACTGAGAAAGAGAAACATCCTTTTTTTTTTAAGATTGGAAAATATAGTTTATGTAGAAAGTAGATTAGAGAGAGAAAAGATTATCTTCCCCAGGGTGGGTGGGTGAGGGGGGGAGCAAAGCTTAGGGAAACACGTCCTAGAAACATCAGTTGTTTAAACTGGAAATTTCTAAGAGACAATGTGTCTAAAGAATATTGGTAATTTAATCACTAAAAGGAGACAGTAAAACTGACTATGGACATAGGAATCCAACACCTGGACTGAATTCCAGCTCCAGTGCTTACTACCTGAGTGATCTTGGTTATGTTGCTTAATCTCTGGAAACTTTAGATTCATCTTCTGGAAAATGGGAATAACACTAGTACCCACCCTACAGAATGGTTTGACGATTAAATACAATGTAAAGCACTTAGCACAGTACCAGAAATACATTATGTCAATTATTACTAATAATTAAATAGGTAGTAGTTATCATTAATCAATATAAGGTGAAATCTCCTGCGGGGTAGAGAAAATTAATGTTTTTTCAAAAGTGACATAAAATATTTTCAAACCTATCCAATCTCTACTCCTATGACTCTGTTTAAAAATGAATTCTGTGAGCATTAAAATGGGTTTCGGGTTAAATTTTAGAAAGTGAGAGTGGTCATGCGTGTTCAGGCAGATAGAAAGGTCTACCTTTCATTACAAGAAGCTTTTTGTCTTTTTAAAAAATAGATTCTGGCTTATTAATCAACTTTTTGTAGGACTGATTATTCTTAATAGGTACTCCAGACTTGAGCGACTCTGGATGTACTGATAAGGGCAAATTTCTGAAAACTTAGGATGAGTTGTGCCAACACACTCAAGATACTGCACACCTGAGAGGTCTAATCTGGGTTGCAGAATGCTTTTTAGGTATTGCTGTAGCAGCAATATGCAGTCAAGTCTGCTAACTATAAAACAATTAAATGCTTTAGATTATGATTAAATGTTAATGCTCCCAAGGACAGATATATATATATTTTGTATCCTTTACTCATTAATGAGTGAACACCTATTAAATACCAGTTGAATTGAATTTATTATGCAATTCACTCACACACACAAAAAATCATTCCCTAAACCTGTACTATAATTTAGTAGAAAAACATTCCTAATGCAGTAACAAAGAGCAAAAGAAATTTGGGGTCTACTGAAATACAACTGAAAGAAACAATAAAAAAGGCACAGTGGCAAAAGGTGATAATCCAATCAATCTAAATGCCTGCAAAATATAAAAAGAATGGAACTGCTATGGGAATAGAGATGACATTTTGCTTTTATTCCCATACATACTATACATATATGCTGAAAGAAATACACTGCAGATAGCATCTGAAAAATAAATTTCATGAATTCTCTCATAAAGAAAAAATGTTATTTTTTTAGGAAAGAAAACAAATAGACAAAGTTTTCATTTCCAAAGGCAGCCTCTATCTACCTCAATACCAAAGAAGATATAGTCTCCAAATAATTTTAAAAAGGAACGACTTGGTAAAAGCTAACTAAAGTAATAATTTTAGGAGAAATACATTTTTTCTTTTACAATAAATTATCAATTTACTCCCCTTTTCCTTTGATTTCATTTGTCAAAAAATATTTTTTTCTGATTTTATTTTTTCTTTACATCTCTTTTTCGTTCTTACATCTTTTCATTTACATGAGGATGACAGGTATGTAAAATGATGTTAGAAAAAAGCTAAAAAGACTTAGGTGATTTCAGAATATTAAGTTTTACAGTATAAAGATTGATAGACTTAGGGAACTTATCTTTACACATCTATTGGTGAGCTGTTCTTATGTCCACAGATGAAGTTAGTGTGATGTAAGATTTTAGATAAGCAACATATTTTTTGTTTTTCCTAGTGAAGAAACGTTTTTTCTCTACATCTTTAAAACTCAACATATCTATTCAGGCCAGTCTCAGTGGCTCAGCCTGTAATCCCAGCACTTTAGGAGGCCAAGGCGAGGGGACTGCCTGAGCCTGTGGGTTCGAGACCCACCTGGGAAACTTGTTGAAACCTTGTCTCCACAATAAATCAAAAATTAGCTGGGCGTGGTAGTGCGTGCCTGTAGTTCTGGATACTTGGAAGGCTGAGGCGGAAGGATCGCCAGAGCCCAGCAGGTCAAGGCTGCAGTAGCCAGGAGCGTGCCACTGTACTCCAGTCTGGGTGACAGAGTGAGACTCCAACTCAAAAAAAATAAAAAAATAAAAAAATAAACCTCAATATATCTGTTCAGATTTCCTTTTAAAATATGGAACACCCAATCCATTATTTGATTATACAAAAATGCTAAAATATAAAGAACTACAACATAGAAATATATTTATTAATTTATAGTCATATGTTCTGAAATTTAACTGAGAAATATAAAAAAATTTTCTCTATATTCCAAAATACATTCTGGGTTTAAGTTAAGTCTAAGCTAAGCAACTGAGTTTGATCTGCACTCTGGTATAAGTTAAAGTCCCTAACTTTATAAAGAAAGAAAGAAAAAGGGAGAGAAAGACAGAATAGTCAGAACTAAAGCCATCTCAAGTTCCTTGGATGTTTAGTTAAAAACTGGTTAAGATTTTGATCAAGAGAGAAAGAAAAGGGATAATATTTACTAAGTGCCAAGGCACTGTGCCAGGAGGTGAGAATACAACAATAAGCAAGGTTGTACAGTTCCTGTCTTCAAAGAGCTCAAGTCTAGTTCTATTCAAAGGACTTTTATTTATTATATTAAAAGTATGGTCAAAGATGATAAAATTTTTAAGGATGCTTAGGCTTCTTAATACATCTTACCACTTATTTTTGAGAAAGATTTTCTAGCAATTTTCACTAATAGAATGTCACATTATCTTTAACAAAGCATCCTCTTCTTCCTCCTAATTTTCATTATCTATTTTCATGTTTCATAGGCAATACTTGGCTTCTATGGTACTCTTTTGTTAGTAGTTAGAACTTTTAAAATATGCTTATGAAACATTTGTATCTACTCTTTTCTTGGAAGTATAGTTTACTTCTTTTATCCATTTCTCTGTTGAAGATTCACTATTTTTCTTTACTGTTTAACTTTTTTTGTCATGTTAAGAGGGATGTTTCTTCAATACATTTTATGTAAACATTTTCTCAGCCTGGCGTCTGTTGCATCTGTGTGTGTTGTATATATACAGGCTATATTTCTAAACAGAGAAATTTAAAATTCTGTGTTGACAGTCTATCAGTATTTTGGTGGAGGATTTTCCACTTCTTTTAAGACCAGCAAGTCGTTTATATATTCAAGAAATATGCCAGCATATTTCCCAGGTTTTTTTTAAACTTCTGTTTTTTACTTTTTTTAACTTTTATTTTCATATCTAACTACTTGATAAATGAAAATCTGACTTTGGTGAGTGACCTAAGATGTAGATTATACTTTTCAGTTAATTCAGAGCTAGTAAGTTTTCCCAGCAGCACACAGGGAACAATTCTCCTTTTCCCACTGATTTACCTTCTACCTTTATGAACTCGTATCACACTATTGTATCACTCCAGCTTTATAATATGTTTCAATGTGTGGTAAGACAAGAACTGGCTTCATTGTCATTTTGGCTCCTGTGGAGAAGTTGGAAGACAGCTTAGTTTCAGATAACCAGTTTTTTTTTTTAACCAGGATTCCTATGAAATTTTTTTTAGTCTTTGAAAATCAAACTATTTCACTAAGATATTCATAAGACATCAGTGTACTTTCATTAATTGGTCTTTTTTTTTTTTCTTTTGAGTTGGAGTCTCACTCTGTCACCCAGACTGGAGTGGCTCCTCCTGGCCACCACAGCCTTGACCTGCTGGGCTCCGGCGATCCTTCCACCTCAGCCTTCCAAGTAGCTGGAACTACAGGAGCATGCTACCATGCCCGGCTAATTTTTGATTTATTGTGGAGATGAGGCCTCGCCAAGTTGCCCAGGTGGGTCTCAAACCCGCGGGCTCAGGCAATTCACTCACCTCAGCCTCCCAAAGTGCGGGATTACAGGCTGAGCCACCGAGCCCGGCTTAATTGGTCTATTAATAGACACTTTCATTTTATAGATTTGGGACCTTCGCAAGACAGGACGTTTGTATTTGATTTTATTATTTCTTTTCACACATTCTAGTCTCTTCTTTAACAACACTGATCAACCATGTGCACAATCTATCTTTTATGGTGATCTCATCTCTTATTATCAACAATAATAACTATCATTTATCAGTGGTAGTATGTATCAGACAACCTGTTAAGAGATTTACATCTAGAATCTTACTGAATTTTAAAAATCCTGCAAAATAAGACATATTAGAATCCCCATTTCATAGATGAGGAAAATTAGGCGTACTTAACTTACTCAGAGTCAGAAAGATGGCATAGGCTTTGAACAGAAAGTTTCTTGGTCTATAAAACAAAGTTAATAACCACTGTTGTGCCTATCTTACAAGGCTCATACACTAAAGGAGGAAATGTAAGCATTATACAAGTGGACTGTATTAATAAAGACCCTGCCTTACATTATAATTGCTTGAACATTTGTCACTACCTACCAGACTTCCAAGCAAAGGGCATGGATATATGGTAGCAGAAAAGACAATGACATTAGAGAGCAGGAAGCCAAAGAGGAAGGTCAAGAACTGGAAAAACAAATCAACAATGGGAAAACTTTGGATAGAGAAAATTTGAAGAAGCAGGCTAGTCTCCCTGAAATGAAGACAGCAAAAGACAAGACAGACACAAAATAAGAACAGCTTTTATGTAAAAGGAAGTTTAGGAATTCAGTTTTTCCTAGATCACTCACTTGTATATGTTAACTAATGAAAATTAGCTATGCAGACTGGGAAATATAAAGAAGACAATATCAGAGCTGCCTCCAAGGAGCTTACGGTTTAGATAAGGGACAAAACACACATTTATTAAGTTCTTACCAAATGCTGGGGACTGTGAATTAGATCAGTTGCTCTCATTTGACCAGCAGAATCAGCGACACCCACAAACTTGTAGAAATAGAAATCATAGCACCACTCCAGACCTACTAAATCACAAACCCTGAGAGTGGAACCTGGCAATCTGTGTTCTGATAAGTCTGCCAGGTGATTCTGATGCACAGTGAAGTTTGAGAACCACTGAAGGAAACATGAGGTTTTAGGCAAGATTTTTATGGGACTTTGGATGTCTGGAAAGCAATTACTTATCTGAATACTATCTATCCTTTTAAGTAGGGGTTGTGTTGCATGGCCCTGACAATTCATAGGCTGAAGGTCTAAAACCTACTAAATACCACCCCTCCCCAGGGATCCTAGTGGGCAGGGCTGAGAAGTCAGTTTCTCTTCTTTTCCTAATTGATGGAGAGTCATACTCATGTGGTAAGTACTAGGTATGGATTTTCTGGCTCAGATCCCTCTCTTATCAATAGGTCCTGGGCTAGTTTTTACAGAGATATCAAGTCAGGACAGCATGATGGATTACCCTAAATTTAGTCTGTCTATTCCAATTAATGATTTAGAAATAACTGCATGAGAGAAACTATAAAAGTATAAGAAAGCGTTGTATTAAGTATTAACTTATTTCATTAAATTAACATTTATTGGCATGGCAATGTAAAACAAAATAGAAATGGTTTTAAAATTTCAACTGCATGAAATAATTAAACATACTGTGACAGTTTCGAGTCTCTGTTTCACTAGCTGCATCTTTGTTGAAGAATTTTCAGTGTGGACAAATTCATCAATCTGAAAAGAGCCTTGATGGGGCAGCTTAGGACAAGTGCACAAAGCATCTTGACTTTGGTGTATTCCAGGTAATGGAAATATTCCATTGTAGCGTTTGAACATTTCAGCCTCCTGTTGGGCTACTGAAAAAAATGAAGCTATAATTAGTTCAAAACATCACAGCAAAAGCATAATCAAATAATTAAGCCATGAAATCAAAGCATTAAACAGCTAATCAGAAACTGCATAATACATTTTGAATACTGGGTAATAATAAGACAACATGATTGCCAAAATGTGAAATTATTAGGTACTATAAAACCATAAGGAAAAACTATAAAATGTTCCCAGATAATTTCATGTCAGGCAGCATTATAATTGAGCCTTGAATGCCATGCAAATTGGGATAAGAGCCTAACTTTAAACATATGTATATAGAAAACATAATACTGAAAAATCAAAGGCATAATATAAAGAGAAATGTCAAAACAATGAAGATAATTATTCATAAATCTATCTCCCTAAAACAACTCTTCATATTTCTAGGCCCCTCCTAATCTTTATACATATGCAAATTTTACACAAGCTATCATAATGCAAATACAACTTAACATATCTCAATTTAAATGCAAGTTTTCATATTTCTACAATAACATAATTACAATTGTTAAATGTTTTACAGTATCTCATCTAATGATGCTCCATACATTGTTTTTTGAGTTGGAGTCTCACTATGTCACCCAGACTGGAGTGTAATGGAACGCTCCCGGCCACTGCAGCTTCGACCTGCTGGGCTCCGGCGATCCTTCCCCCTCAGCCTTCCAAGTAGCTGGAACTACAGGCATGCACTACCTACATATACATTTTTTGGTAACAAATTCTATTACTGAATACAGTTAGCCTTCTGTATTGATGGGTTCTGAATCTGTGGATTCAACCAACTCATCGATCAAAAATATTTGGGAAAAAAATACCAATACTATGAAAAATATAAAGAAAAATATAGTATAACAAGTATTTACATAACATTTATATTGATTACAGATTATAAGTTATCTGGAGATGATTTAAAGTATACAGGAAGATGTGTGTAGGTTATATGCAAATACTATGACATTTTACATAAGGTACTTGAGCATCTATGGATTTTTATATCCCCAGGAGCCCTCCCCACACTCGAGCATACTGAGATGACTATATTTACAGTGTTTTCTATTTTCCCTTATTATGAGTAAGTACTTTCATAGCTGACTTTGGTTCTTTTTTTATTTTTCCAGTTTTCAGGCAAAGTTTATTTAGGAAGTTAGAGAGAGGGGAGAGGAGAGAAGAGAGATTCACCTCCCCAAGGTAGGGGAGGGGGCCAAGGCTAAGAAAACATGGGGGCCATACATAGCTCACAGAGCCATGTGGGCACACCAGAGCTGAACAAAGAGTGACCAGCTTTGGTTCTTAACATAATTATTATTTTGGGTTTAATTCTCCAGAATGGGGTAGATGGCTCAAACAGTAAATGTTTTGATGATGAAGACGACAAGTATAACAGCATCTGTACAACATGTATAGCACTTTTTGTTTTTTCAAAGGCTTTCCCATGCATTTCTAAACATAACATGAAAGAAAACAAATCTCAAAACGAGATTCATAACATGGTATCAATGGATGAGACTTCAGAGATCCTGTGGACTACTGAAGTTACATACAGAACTGTAAGTGTATGCAAATGTTTCTGGCAAGCAGACGCATAACTTTTATTAGATTATTCATCAAAGGATTACTAGTAAGAAAAGGTTAAGAGCTGTCAACATTTTTATGACTGATGAATAGATTTTGCTACATGAACATTTAAAGAGTTCTCATAAAAATAAAAGAATCTCTCACAAAAATTTAAAAGCAAATGTAAGGTAATAAGTTTCTCCATCTCTGACAAAATAGAGTAAAAGAGACCAGATGTGCCCTCCTGCTTGAAACTACCAAAAAATGGACAAAAGTATAAAAGAAAAAATAAAACTTTCCTTGCAGATATGATTGTTTATGCAGAGCTAAACTGGACTGAGGCAAGTGAGACACGTTGGGAACAAAATATAAAAAGGCACTCACTCTCATGTCCTGGGCCCTCATCTGTGTAGAAAATCTAAACGGAATCTAAAGAGACAAGGCACTAGAATTAACTTTAGCAAGGTTTCAAGACATGAGCTCAAGATACAAAAATTATCTCTAAGTCTATACACAAGTAAAAAAGAATCAGAAATTCACATTAAAGAGTATATATATATTATATATAAATGTATATATATAAATGGTGTGTGTGTGTGTATATAGATATACTATAAATGGTGTATATATGTACCATTCATAAATGGCACACACACATGCTCTCACACACACACCTACACACACACACCCCCCACACATCCCATACATACATACACCATTTACAATGGCATAAAAATATGACAAACTCTGAGACAAATCTGATGAAAGATTTGAAAGAACTGTACACTGAAAACTAAAAGTATTGCTAAGAGAAACTGAAGAAGCACCTAAGCAGATATACTGTGTTCGTGGGTTGGAATACTCAATATTGGTAAGATGTCAATTCTCTCCAAGTGGTCTGTGTAGATTCAATGCAATCCCACCCTAAATTCCAGCAGGTTATTTTTAGAGAAATTGTCAAATAAATTCTAAAATCCACCTGGAAATGCAAATTATCTAGAATAGACAAAACAACTTTGAAATAGAACACAGAGAAATAATGCAACTTTACTTCAAGTCTTATAAAGCTCCAGTAATCAACACAGTTTGTTACTGGCATAAACAAGTAGATCAGTATAATGGACTAGAAAGCCCAGCCTAGACAAGGTGTAAAAGCAATTAATGGAGAAAGGACAGTCTTTACAACAAATGGTGTTGAAATAGTTGGACATTCATATATATATAAATAATAACTTTAATCCATACGTCACACCATACAAAAAGTAAATAAAAATGAACCACAGATCTAAATGTAAAACCTAAAAGTATAATACTTCTAGAAGGAAACAGAACACTTTTAATAGCTTGGACTAGGCAAAGATGTCTTAGATACAACAGCAACTTCCATAAAAAGAACAAACTGACATTTGAACTTCTTCAAAATTTCAAACTTCTGTTCTTCAAACTTTTTTTTTTTTTTTGAGTTGGAGTCTCACTCTGTTGCCCAGACTGGAGTGCAGTGGCTGCTCCTGGCCACCGCAACCTCGACCTGCTGGGCTCCCGCGATCCTTCCGCCTCAGCCTTACAAGGAGCCGGAAATATAGGCATGCGCTACCACGCCTGGCTGATTTTTTGATTTATCGTAGAGATGAGGTCTTGCTGCCCAGGCGGGTCTCGAACCCACGGGCTCAGGCAATCCACTCACCTCAGCCTCCCAAAGGCGCGGGATTACAGGCTAAGCCACCGAGCCCGGCTTGTTTTTCAAACTTTTAAGACCATTAGAAAACAAGCATGCAGGTGCGCGCGTACACACACACACCAAAAACCTGGGAAAAATTTCTGCAAATGTATACATAAAACATAAAAAGCTCTCAAAATTCAGTATCAGAAAACAAATAGGACAAAATAAAAAGCAGGCAAGAATTTGAGCAGATACTTCATTGAAGAAGCAATATAGATGGTAAACAAACATGCAAAAAGGTGCTCAAAATCATGAGTCAGAAATAAGCAAATTAAAACCACAAAAAATAGCACTGCTTATCTATTAGAATGGCTAAAATTAAAAAGACTGGTCATTTCAAATTTGACAAGGATATGAAAATACTGAGCCAGGCATGGTGGTTCAACCCTGTAATTCTAGCACTTTGGGCGGCTGAAGAGAAAGGATTGCCTCAGCCCGCAGGTTCGAGACCCACCCGGGCAATTTGGCGAGAATCAAAAATAAATCAAAAATTAGCCGGCGTGGTAGCACGTGCCTGTAGTTCCAGCTACTTGGAAGGCTGAGGTGGAAGGACTGCCGGAGCCCAGCAGGCCGAGGCTGTGGTGGCTGGGAGCATGCCACTGCACTCCAGTCTGGGCGACAGAATGAGACTCCAACTCAAAAAAAAAAAAAAAAAAATTGGCAGATTCTTAAAAATTTAAGCATACATCTGCAATATGATCTATCCCTTCTATACTTAGGAAATTATCCAAGAGAAATGAAAGCATAGGTCACACAAAGACTCAGACATGAATATTTGGAGAAGCTTTATTTGTAATAGCTAAAAACTGGATATAACCCAATGGCCATCAACCGGTGAATGGATAAAGAAACTGCGGTACATCTATACAATGAAAAAACACTCAACAATAAAAAGAATGACCTATTAAAAAATGCAAAACAGATTTATGTCAAAGTAATTATGAGTAAAAAAGCCAGACAGAAAAAGAGTACATGATATATACTGTTTTATTTATATACAATTCTGGAAAATGATAGCAAATTCATAGTGGTTGCCTGGAGTGATGGGGAGGTAGCAAGAGAATACAAAGGGGCACAAAGTAGCTTTTGGGGATGAGAGATAAGTCCATTATCTTGACAGAGGCAATCATCCCACAAGAGTATAAATGCCTACACTTGTCAGAGTATACATTTAAATATGTTCACCTTATTGTATATCAATTATACCTCAATAAAGCTGTTCACAAAATAGCAAATGACAAAATGGTAATAGAAGGGGTAATTATTCTTAATATGCAAAGGGTCCCCATAAAATCAATTAAAATAAATAATCCAACATAAAAATGAGAAAAGAACCATTAAAGGAAATTCACAAAAGAATAACTACGTGGCCAATAAAAAAATTTTAACCCCACTAAAAGTTAATGAAGAAATTTGTAATAAAAACAAAAGGTGATTTTTTTTTTTTGTCCGCTGAACTGACCCATTGTATTTCAAGATATTTTTCCCCAAAGGAACAAATTAAATAAGGAGAGCTAGGTGTATACCAAAGTATTTTAAAATGTTGAAAAACATGGAACAGTATAATTGTGCAGCAATAGTGTAAATAAACTATCATGTATTGATTTAATGAAAGGGAATTCAGTCACTAAAATTATGAACAGAAGTATAATTATCACAATGGAAAACTGTTCATAATATACTATTAATTGGAAGAAAAATAGTTTATAAAACAATATAGTGAGTATACCCCCCAAAAGGATCATTTTTTTTTTATTAGTTATTAACCTTGGTTCCACCAACTACGAATTTGAGTTAGAGCGTACACAAAAATTTAGGCCTTTGACCTCTGTATTCACGCACTGCTTCATTCAGGCACTCTAAAGAAGAAAAGCTCAATAACTGGTGCTGTCTCCCTGCAAACCTTGATGATGGCGAGTACCAGAAGACATTATCAAGTGAGAAGATCTGCTTACAATCTACCCTTTCAGTGATGTATATTCCTCAGTACCGATTATTGTTCTTAAATAGATGTGTAGGCATTTCTCTGTAGATTTTTCTGGGTTTAACTTTGTCTTTGACTATGTCCGTGTCTTTTCAGTATAGTACATATTTTAAACTTTTTTTTCCAGAAGAATGAGAACATTTATCTTACTCTCAAATATTCAAAGACTGCTTACAGAACAAGAGAAACTTTAAAGCTGTAAAAGATATTAAAGTGCTTTATGAACTGGAATTTGGAAGGTTTAACATTAGTAGATGGGTTTCAGGAATGAACAAACCAACAAACGCACATTGTTGTCCATGATCTTTGTCTTATTTGCTTTTTAAAATTGCCCTAACATTTTTTTCCCCTGCACGTACGGAATGTAAAGCTGGGTTTATCTATTTAATATCACTTTCTAACTCGTTGTTCGCAGACATACTGTACTTGCCAACCATGATTTCACTTTTACCTCTAAGTGAGTGGGCAGGCACAGAAATGGCCCAGAAACACATACACTGATATAAGCAACAGTTACAAAGGTCAGTGGGATTTTATTATAATAATAAATATTATAAGAATAATATTTTTCATATTATTCTTTTTGTCAAACTGTATTTTCTAAGCTTTGTGACATACTAAACGTGTTATTTTTCATTCTTAAAAAAAGATTTTTTTAAAAACTGGTAACAAATAACAAAAGGCATAACCTAAATATTTATCTGCTTCTTTATTTTTCTAGGTATTAAGATGCCTTTCAGAAAAAAGTTAAATGGCCTAAATGAAGGCAGATAAGAAAAATAAACACAAACAATTATGAAAATCTGCTTCTGTTGTCTAAACATTTTTTTCTATAAAAAAGCTATCTGACTGGCATTCAGGGAGTCAAATTAAACACTTTAATACCTCTGGTTCTGTGAAGGCAGCCATAAGAAAAGCAGCAGAAATATTCACAAAGACCTACTTTTTCAGATACCAGAAACAAGCTGCTTATAAATTCTTATGCTCCTTCCCCTGTCCTACTCTCCACAAAGACATACATCAATCTATTTGCATCAGATTATACAGATTATTTCATTGTAAAATAGATGGTAATAGATGACTTCTGGCGGAGCATGATGGCTCATAACTATAATCCCAGCACTCTGGGAGGCCAAGGTAGCAGGATCACTTGAGACCAGGAGTTTGAGACCAGCCTGGGCAACAAAGTAAGATCCCGTCTCTACAAAAAATTAAAAAATTAGCTGAATATGGTGGTGCATACTTGGGTATCAGCTACTCGGGAGAATGAGGCAGGAGAATCCCTTGAGCCTAGGAGGCTGAGGTTGTGGTGAGTTATGATCACACCGTTGCATTCTAGTCTGGGTGACAGTGGGAGACCTTGTCTCTTAGGGAAAAAAAAAAGACTTCTGATAGTCCTTCAAGCTCTATGCTTTTAACATTTCAGTGGTATCTAAAATACTTTTACATAGGCCACAGCTAAAGCATGAAGTTGTAATTAAACAACCATAATTGTTTACATCATCATTACTCTTCTTTGTGCCAATTTAACTTTGCATGTATAACCTTAGCTCTGACCTAACCTGATATGTTTAGAATTTATAAGTTTAACAATCTCATCCCCACACTTTCATCACTTTTTTTTTTTTTTTTTTTGAGTTGGAGTCTCACTCTGTCGCCCAGACTGGAGTGCAGTGCCTGCTCCCGGCCACCGCAGCCTCGACCTGCTGGGCTCCGGCGATCCTTCTGCCTCAGCCTTCCGAGTAGCCGGAACTACAGGCATGCGCTACCACGCCCGGCTGATTTTTTGATTTATTGTAGAGATGAGGTCTCGCTGCCCAGGCAGTCTCGAACCCGCGGGCTCAGGCAATCCACTCACCTCAGCCTCCCAAAGGCGCGGGATTACAGGCTGAGCCACCGAGCCCAGCATACTTTCATCACTTTTTGAGGAATTATCATACTTCTTGAACTAGAGCAGGCTCTGGAAATACAAAGATACTGGCCCCTCTTTGGATTTCAACCTTTTGGAAGTGAACAAATAACTACAAGATGCTGTGGTAGATGAAGAAGTGGACAAGATGCTTTAAGCATACAGATGGCAACTGCATTTGCTTAAAGAAAATACTATATCCATCAAATTGCTTTTAAATTTACCCCCAATAGGCTATCATTTGGAATTCTCAATTTTATAAAATTTAAAAAATTCTTAAGGTGTTTTTATAAATGACAATCCTTTGAGTTACGTTACAAGCTCAATGCTTTTGTGTATGTTCTGAATTTAAACATTATAAAAAGTAATGTTTCTCAGATTTTTATCTACATAGAAGAAAGATGGAAAAAAGATATTTTAATTCACTGTCCTTTACATTTGAACCAAATACTAGGCTTGCTATTATTAAAATGTTTACTTATGGTATTGACGTTATAATAAAACACAACTAAAATCACAACATATTCTTTCTCTTACACTATATTAACAGTAAGACTTCCCTTTAGTTCACCATTTAATTCTTTTGTTTCAAGAATTGCTATTATAAATAGTCCTGTTATTGTACATAGTCATCTTACTGAATAGCTAATTCCTTTACTTATAAAGCATATTTCAAATTACATTATGATTCTTGTAAGCTGACAATTCTACTTCTCTAATTTCCCAGAATTTAGCAGTTATGCAGCATCCTCAAGCCTTTTCTCTAACATCTTATAGTGAATTTCAAGAGCTTATAATATTTTTATTGGATTTTTCCTGGTATGACTTATTCCAGCTTCAAGCTAATCTTAAGATACTGAGCAAATGAATCCAAAAAGTTCTATAGAGTAAAATTTCAATTCTGGTAACCCGGGTGTATTTCAGGGCCTGCTAACAATTCTGTATTTCCTTGACATATTTTATACGTCAAGTAGAATTCTGAAGTGTTACTGATAAAACTGTTCTAAATGCTATACAAGAATGAATAGCAGATTCAAGTCCCATACCCAAGCAAATGGGAGAGCATCTACCACCATTTGGCAACTACATTAGCCGGACACCAAAATACAATAACCTATCCGCAAACCCCCTGCAGTACATGCTAGGCTCCTTTTGTTGGTTTCCTATTCCATCATCAACTGCCACACACCATGTCATTCAACTGAAAGTGTGTGACACATACGCTGCTACAAAAAATAGCTAGGCTTTCCTTACTGCAGCCTAGTTAATGAACTCCAATAACACAGGCAAAACTTGGGGTTATACGTGGGTTTGGTTCCAGACCACTGCACCGAAGTAAATATCAAAATAAAGTAAGTTGTGTAAATCTTTAAATGTCCCAGTGTATATAAAAGTAGTATGCAATAGTATTGTATCTAAAAAATCTACATACCTTTATTGAAAGAATACTTTACTGCTAAAAAATGCTCATGATCATTTAAACCTTCAGCAAGTTCTAATTGCTGGTGAAGGGTCTTATCTCGATGTTAATGGCTGCTGACTGAGCAGGGTGTTGGTTGCTGAAGGCTGAAGTATCTGTGGCAGTTTTTCTAAACAAGACAACATTGACGTTTAACATATTGATTGCTTCTTCCTTTCACAAAAGATTTTTCTGCAGCAGGCAAGGCTGTCTGATGGCATTTTACCCACGGTAAGATTTCTTTCAAAGATGGAGTCAACCCTCTCAAATCCTGCTGCTTCTTTAACAACTAAATTTAAGTGATATTCTAAATCCTTTGTGTCATTTCAACAATGTTCAGAGTATCTTCACCAAGAGTAGATGTCATCTCAAGAAACTATTTCCTTGCTCATCCACAAGAAGCAATCCCTCATCCATTCAAGGTCTCCAAGTAGTAGAACTTAAAATATTCAGCAAACCACGCTGCAAATGGATGTACTGTCACCTAGGCCTTGCTTTTCCATTTGCAGAGCCCAGTCAGAGTAGATTTACCATAATTCTTAATGGACCTAGAATTTTCAGAATGGTAAATGAGCAGTGGTTTAAGTTAAGGTCATAGTTGCATTAGCCCCAAACAAGAGTCACCCTGTCCTCGGGCATTTTTAAGCCAGTCATTGACTTCTCTCCAGCATTAAAGTTCTAGAAGGCATCTTCTTCCAATATAAGCCTGTTTCATCTCCACTGAAACTCTGTTGTTATGGTGTAGCCACCTTCATCCGTTATCTTAGTTAGATCATCTGGATAACTTGCTGCAAAATGGCAATTGCTGCTTTCACCCGGCATTTTTATTTTATGGAGATGGCATTTTTCCTTAAACCTCATGAACTGCTAAGCTTCCAACTTTTTTCCTCTCCTCTCTCAGTCTTCATAGAACTGAAGAGAGTTAGGGCCTTGCTCTGGATTAGGATCTGGCTTAAAGGAATGTTGTAGTTAGTTTGATCTTCTATCCAGACCTCTCGACCTTTCTTCACATCAGCAGTAAGGCTGTTTCACTTTCTTATCATTCACGAGCTCATTAGAGTAGCACTTTTAATTTCCTCCAGGAACTTTCTTTTGTATTCACAACTTGGCTACTATTTGGTGCTTAGCTTTAGGCTCTCTTGGCTCTTGACATGATTTCCTCACTAAACTGAGTCATTTCTAGCTTTTGATTAAAGTAAGAGATGTGCAACCTTTCCTTTCACTTGAATACTTAGAGACCATTGTAGCATTATTAATTGGCCTAATTTTAATAATTTTGTGTCTCAGGGAGTCGGGAATCTCAAGGAGAGGGAGAGAAATAGGCAAATGGCCAGTCAGTGGGATGGTGAGAACATACACAACACTTAAAGATTAAGTATGCTGTCTCTTACTGGGTGTGGTTTGTGGCACCCCAAAACAATTGCAGTAGTAACTCAAAAATCACTGATCGCAGATCACTATAACAATATAAAAATAATGAAAAACTTTGCAACATTGTGAGAATTACCAAGATGTGACAGAGACAAGAAGTAATCACATGCTGATAGAAAAATGGCACTAACAGAATTGCTGAATGCAGGGTTGCCACAAACTTCCCATTTGTAAAAATCACAGTTTTCTGTGAAGCACAATAAAACAAGGTATGTATCTATGCTTCATACCTCACTTTATAGTTTCATTTGATCCTTTGATAAAATTGCTGAGATAAAATAGAGTGAGTGCTATTTTAATTTTCCAAGAGAAAAACAGATAGAAGAAAAGATCAAGGTCAAACAGAGAGCGGCAGCATTTGTCTAGAACCTCAGTGCTCTCACTCCTACTCTAATCTTTCTTACAAACACTGTTGGTGTCTATTGGCATCATACCATCCTTCCTCCTTGGTGCACTTTAATATGCCTGGATGATGAATTCAGGGCTCTGGTTTATGCTAAAAAACATTAAGCTGACTAAGTTTTCAATATGTTGTGAGTTCTTGAAATACATAAACATTCAAATCAAAGTATGTATTACACAGGATATTAAAATAGACAATTCAGAATATGACCAAGAAATAGATCGCTTCAGCATATCTTAAAATGTGGCATTTCTTTCTCTCAACTTCTCCTAATGGGCTAAAAATAAATATTTAAACCTTGGCCTTACAATCAGTGATATTTGTATGGCATGATTGTATATGAGAATTATAATATCTGAATTTGTTTTTGAATCATTCATCATCAGTATTATAAGAAAAACCATTAAATTATATGTAAAACCGTGGATTAAATTTATTTTGACTAGACATTAGCTTACTGCAAAAAATACTGTAAAAAATTATGAATTTCACAGCAACTCAGATGGAATTAGAGTCTATATTACTCAGTGATTGATCACAGAAACAAAGATCTGAGTACTACATGTACTCACTCGTAAGTGGACCCTGAACATTTTCATAATACTATAAGAAAGGGATTGGCAGTAGTGGGACACTGTCAGGGGAGGAAGCGGGGCACATAACATCAATAAGGGTGCCCAAACTTTACCTTTACAATGACCACTTATGTACCTAACCTGAATTGTACCCCTTATCTTTATAATTAAAAAAGAATAAGTCCAAAAAAAGAAAAGTAGTTACATCAAAATTTGAAACTACATACTAATGGAAATTTGTATTTTGAGAATATAATGCTTAAGTATGTCATAATTATAAATTATCCCCTCAATTTTTTTTTTTTTTTTGAGTTGTAGTCTCACTCTGTCACCCAGACTGGAGTGCAGTGGCTGCTCCCGGCCACTGTAGCCTCGACCTGCTGGGCTCCGGCGATCCTTCCACCTCAGCCTTCCAAGTAGCTGAAACTACAGGCATGAGCTACCACGCCCAGCTAATTTTTTATTTTATTGTAGAGATGAGGTCTCACCAAGTTGCCCAGGCGGGTCTCGAACTCGCGGGCTCATGCAATCCACTCACCTCAGCCTCCCAAAGTGCTGGGATTACAGGCTGAGCCACCAAGCCCAGCTTATCTCCCCAGTTTTTAAAGGCATGAACTATTAATAATAATACCAGAAAAGCAAACTACCTTTCTTAAGGGGTTCTCCTAAATATTAAAATTGAAAACAAACTCACAAACAAACAAAAGCAAAAAAAGATAACAACACATTTCACTATAGGAATAGTTAGGTGTACTCTTAATTTACTTCATGATACAGGAAATGTAAAGACTAAGTAAATAGACAAAAGGTTAACACTTTAAGAGCAAGGGTTCTAGAGTCAGACAGCCTGGAAGCAAAGGGCGACTGTACTACTAACTGTATTACCATAGGAAAATTACTTTGTTTTCCCTTGCCTCAGTTTCACCATCAGCAACATATGGATAATAATGGTACCTATCTGGAAAAGTTTTAGAAGAACTACATGAGACAATCTATGTAAAATGGTCATAAGAGTGGCAGACACACAGCAAATGTTTGATTAATGTCAGCTACTACCTCTGTTATTATTAGCCCAAATAACTGATGATGACTTTCAGTATATAGTTTTATAAAATTTAAGACAAATTTAGTAGGAAAGTCAATCCTATTCTTCTGGATTTTAAATGGTAATATAAACACGTATTATACATTAGTAATATGCCAGGTACTATGTTAGACATTATAAGCATCATAGGCTTTTTAGTCAATGAGCAAGTTATATAACAAAATTTTATAGAAATCTAAAGGTAAAGGTTATCCTGAACTGTGGTAAAGCATACCACAATGTGAAAAATAAAGTTATGAACAATGACAATTGTAATCATTAATGCATATGGACTGTATTAATAAAATCATGTCAGTGGTAGAAATAGCTTTTCACTTTAAAGTTCTTTTAGAGGTTTAATCATCTTCTTAAGAAGCACAAAGGACTAGAAAAGAAGATGGTAATCTGAGTCTGATTCCTGTGGTTCACAGACCAGCTCAACTTGGCACACAGTAGGCATTCAATAAAGATTTGTTTTGCCTAAGACTATGACTAAGAGGCACTCCAGAGTTAATACTGGTTCAGAGGAAACATTGCCACCTAGTGAAAAAGTAGGCCAATTACCTGGGATTATCAAATAATGCTAAGAATTTACCAAATTATACTTGATCTTACTATACACATATTCATTATGTGTCAGTATTCAGGTTAGGTGTTGGGGGAAAAAAAAAAAAAGATGAAAAGCCTCCACTTTTGCCTCCTAAAATATATAGAAAATATGGAAGAAACCACACACTTCATAGAGCAGCAGAGAGAAAATGGTGCTGCAGAAAAAAAAAGTTTGATTACTAGGCATTCAAAGGCTAATATTTCAGGAAATTTGCTGAAAAGGCAACTTAGTGTAGCAAATAAGAGCATGGACTCAAGACCAGACTGTATCAATCTAAACCCTGGCTCCTGTACAATGGGGATAATAATAGCCCCATGTAATAGGATTATTGTGAAAACTAAAATAAATATATGTAAAGTACTTAACATAGTACCAAGAACATAGAAAGTGCCATGTATGTATTAGCTATAATTATTATTAAATGTAGAAAAGCATCCTAGAGACTGAGGTAGATAAATATTGATTAATAACAAAACATTAACTGCTAAAGTCTAATTTCATAATTTTAATTCAGTAGAAGCCGTTTCTCTGACTGGCACTGTTATTATGGGAATCCTAAAAGTACATTATTTGTGGTACTCTGTGACTAAATTTTGTATTACTAGATGATTAACCCTTTCAACATCAGGCAAATAAAACTACCTTCTGAAAGTAAAAATCATATTTCTTACCAAAAAAAGCAAAAAGTCAGTAGAATGAAAGACCCGAAAGACCACAACCTGAACATATGCTTAACAGAGAAAGATGCTTGCTGACTCTTCACAGACTTTGCTAGAACTGAAAGATAGATGATACATTTAGCTACCACTGTGGTCTCTCATTCTCAGCTTATTTAACTTATAAAAAAAATCAGCTTACTCCATTTTCCTTGAAAAATATCAGAAGATCTGATAAACACTATTTAAAAATCATTTAACTGTTCTGTATCTTTTGAATTTATACCGTTAAAAATTTGTACAAAGCCACATGTAAATTTTGTTTTTCAGAAAAGAAAATTTGGGCATGATATTCCTGTATAAAAAATAAAATATGATACAAAACCATAATAGATCAATAATAAATACTATAATTTTCAATGAAAAATTTAAAGATCAAATACAAGCTTGATGACTCTGGCCTGCATTTAATTGAGTAAAATATTTTAGAATCTAAACAACTTTTCATTTTCTTATGGATCTATATCATTCACTCTGCTAAATCTTGGATGGCTTGAGATTATTTAACTTCTTCCTAAGCTTCCTCTTTTTAAAAATCAGCAGCAAAGACTTTGGGAAAATGTGTTGAAACATTTTGAGCTTTGTTTGTAAAGGTGTGTTTATGTATCAAAAATTGTGTATACCGCATAAAATAATTTTAATTTCATGTGCCTATTTGAATATGTTAGTTTCTATAAAATGCTCATGAAATCTTCCCTCTTCCATAGTAAGACAATGTGGATATAATAATTATGTTCTTAACGTATTAATTTTTAAATAAATTGACATGAGAAGGCATGGCATTTTAATAAGTAAAAGGAAAAAGTTGATCAACAAAGTAAGAGAGAAAGAAAAAAAATACCTCTTTTCAATTCCATTCTATATAGAGATGCTTATCAGTATATTAAAACATAAGTTCCTATAAAGTCAAGTGTGTACTGGTTGGATGAGCAAGATAACACTCCATTTTATCTTTTGTTTGCTCTAATACAGTGCTTATAAATTTACAAAGCACATTCACAGTCACTGTCTCATAGTACCCTCACAAACAACTCTCTTAGGTAGGACAAACACTAGAACTGCAGTATCTTTTAATAGATAAGAAAATGGAGCTTCAGGAAGGCAAGAAGCTTGTGCAAAGTCACTAACAGAATAAAGCCTAAAACCTATGTTTTGTACTCCTGGAATACTTTGGTCTTTCTACTAAACTTCTAGAATGGATTTCTTTGACTACTGTCTCAAAACCAAATTGGCAAACATAACTATCCTGGGCTAATCTAATTAATAATAAAATCCCCTGTCAATGACGAAATATAAACTACTTGAAGAAAAAAGACTGAGTGAGCCGGGCTCGGTGGCTCAGCCTGTAATCCCACGCCTTTGGGAGGCTGAGGTGGAGTGGATTGCCTGAGCCCGTGGGTTCGAGACCCGCCTGGGCAGCGAGACCTCATCTCTACAATAAATCAAAAAATTAGCCGGGCGTCGTAGCACATGTCTGTAATTCTGGCTACTCGGAAGGCTGAGGCGGAAGGATCGCCGGAGCCCGGCAGGTCGAGGCTGCGATGGCCGGGAGCGGCCACTGCACTCCAGTCTGGGCGACAGAGTGAGACTCCAACTCAAAAAAAAAAAAAAAAAAAAAAAAGACTGAGTGGAACTTTAATTTGTTTTTGTAGTGAAAATTTCAAAAGTGTTAAAAGCAAATTAGAAATTGAATGAAGACTATTGTGAAACTTCTTAAGGGTCTGAGGAAATCACTGTGCTGCCTATTTCCTGTCTAACAGTTCCAAATATGAAGTACTTGGGTATAATTCTCTTCGTTTGTGTGTAGATTTAGAGTGGATACAAAGAAGTATTTCAAGATACATGTTAGAACTAGATACCGGATTTAGACATTGGATGATTTAAGAAATCTATTTATCTTTTCCTATACTCGGGTGGTATTTATTTTGCTAACATTTGCTTATAATAGTATGTGCTATTGTGTTACTTGACAATTCTACGATTAGTAATAGTATTCTATAAATCTGAATATGTGTTGTAAAAATTAGTTCTTCTTTGGAAGGTCTTTAAAACATCTTGATTTTATGCATTATTTTCTAATATACTTTACTAGAAAGGCATAATATAATCCATCAAGATCAAGAACTTCAAGTTTATAACCAAGTTGTCTAATAACTCAGCACTTATCACAACCATTAGCCAATTCAATCTGTATTAACTTACTGAGCTTAACTGTTCATATTTCACTAATTTAAAACACTTTGTCCAAATAATTCCACATTAGTGTGACCTATATACATATATTTATGCATTTATAATATATGTGTAACTATACATGTGTGTAATTTTAGCTTATCAGACAGTGAATGATGATATATAACATTCTAAGCAAATAAAAAACACTAATGAAGATGTTTTATTTTTGTATAAGAATATATGAAGAAAACAGAATTGCAATTTTGAGAATGCAAGCACTATTAGATAATGCAGAACAACGAAATCCTAATTTCAGAGTAGAAATTTAAAAAAATATAAATCCAAATAATCTTAGAATGCCATACTATTCCTGAAAAATTTATTCAAAGTTATTTCCTTATTATTTCTCAGAATAATAAAATTGTATAATTTTAGGATTGAAAAAGATTAAATTTCTAATTCAGATCTTGTATTCATTGACATTTGATTTTCTTGCCTATTTTTTATGTTAAGAAACTCTAAAACTATAGCTTACTAAAACTATGTGTTTTAGTAAGAAGAAAAAGATAGAATAAAAATTAACTTGATTTTCAACTGAAAACATTATTTCTCAAGTGATATTTACTTTTTTAATTTAGTTAACATATCCCCAAACAATTTTTACGTGAATTTTATTTCAATTGATTTGCAAAGAAAAGTGGTGGTTACCACTCTGTGATTCCAACATAAGAGTGCAAACCACTATGTGTACTCTTGCCAAAATATAAATTTCATTAAAATTATGCTTACAGGAAAATCAAATGCTATAATGTAATACAATCTAAGTATTTTACAGAATATTCAAGAGAGACTTGTAAATACAAAAGTTGACAGATTTCACAGAGCTCATAATTCCTGGGTCCATCTAAATATAAAAGTTATCTAAGTACTCTTTACTTATCAAGCAGTGGACTTACCATGGAAGTCATAAATATAAAGAAGGATTGGCTCATTTTGCCCAAATGCACAGAATGTGACCATATTTTCAAATGGGTGATAAGAAATGTCTCGAATGGGTGACTTGAATGGTAGGTCAGAATACATGGCTACTTGCTCTCCTAAATAAAAAACAGATTCAATGATTTGTACTGTGTCAGATATTTCTCATTATACGATTATTTTGCAACTTATTAGAAAGTATTTTTAGTAACAATGAAGCTCATATTATTTATATGAAAACCTCAACTACTTATAATTGCTTGAGTAACTGTATTAAATAATTATCTCTACTCTGCATTCTGTTGGCCCTCCATTTTCTACTTTTCAATTCAATCTCTTCACTGAGGTTTCAAGGCATAAAATAAAGACAAAGTGCTTAGAACAAAGTAGAGAGGCATATGAATCTGAGATCTGACAGAGCTGCACAATCTCCAACTAACAACTGCTTGCAGAATTAGGGAAGGAATTAAAGAACTCTAAAACTAAAGAAACTCTAGTTGGGCAAATTCCGGTGAAGGATTAATTTTTCTGCATCCCCCCACCAAGGCTGTTTGAAGTACCATCTGCTTGAAAGATACCTATGATTATGGCTAAAAGATGCCTACAGCAGAGGTCTGTGGAAGATTTTATAAAATTCTCCTGATTTCTTGTTAAAAACTGTTTACGTAGTTTTAGCATCTTTTGAAAAGCAAAGGTGAGGCGTAAGTGAACTTCCCATGGAATAGCTTATTTTATTAGAAAAAAACTAAAATGCAGTAATTCAGGTACGCTGCTATTTAAGTTACAAACATCAAAAACCTTCACAAGAATGTTTTGTTACTAATAAAAATATATTATAGAAGTTTAACCATTTGTCTAACTAGTTATATTCCAAATTCTGTTTATAACATTTTGCATTTTCTACTACAGTCCTCATTAAATACTTCTCTAAGATCAGCAATATCTTAAGTAAAGAATAAGCCTTGAATTATAATATGAAATTCTAAATGCATGAGGATATTAAAAATAGTAAGGAACATAATTTAATATCAGTTTAGACAGCAGCTGATTTCCACTAACGGCTTTCTAATCCTAAAAAAATAAAAAACCCGAAATCAGAATTTCCTAAAAAATTATTCCAAAAAAGTAGAGTTTTTACACTTTTTCAAACCCCCAAAAGATTTTTGAAATTCAATAAATATTTACCTGTTTCTGGATTCCAAACATATACTATACCATCCTCACTTCCAGCAAAGAGAAAAGTCCCACATGGTGTCAAAGTACTATGAATCTTCTCCCGATAATTTGCTGCACCTACAAATTTCCTTGCTGCTAATCTATAAACAAAAATGTTTTACAAATGTAACCTATCTTAAATGACTTGTGGCAGAAAATCTTTTCTTTTAAATACTTAATTTCCATTCAACAAACAATTTTGGGGAACCTGTTATATGGGAAACATATAACAGATAAAGAATAAAGATGAACTAGTCCCAGAGTCTAGGGAGTTTACAAATTAGCAGGAGAGAGAAGAATGTATCAATGTAAAATAGAAGGTAAATGTAGAAAGTACCACAAAAAAGAACAAAAAGAGTACTTATACATTTTAGTAAGAGGAATTAATTTTAGCTACAGAAAGAGAGACTACTTTGTGGAAGTAGCATTTGAGCTGGTTACTAAAAAATGGATAGAGGTTTCATACTCTTAAAGGTTCACACTCTTAAATTTTCTACGACATGATAAATCTTAAAAATCACAGAAGGAATACAGACTCCTTGGAGAAATATTAGATAAAGCATATTACTAAATCATCTATGAAATATGGTACACAGTCTTCTGTATTTTTTCACTTATGAGTAATGACTAACCCTGTTTCAGCAGTTACTATGTGCCACAGTTACTATTACCATCCTGGGTTTACAGAGAGGTAATCTGCTCTGCAACCTGCTTTTTTTACTCAACAAAAAAATCACAAATAATCGACCTCCATGTCAGGAAATACAGATTATCATATTTGTTTTAATGGGTATATGTTATATCATATATATATCTTAAAGAAACTTTCTATTGTTAGATGACATTTATGATGCTTCCAGCTTTCCCCCACCATGATCATGATTTGTATAAATAATCTTGTGTATGTATATATTTGTACTGTTTTACCACGATCTTCTTAACATAAATTCCCAGACCTGGGGATACTAAGCCAAACATATATGGAGTCCTTGGCTATGTGCTTTACTGCTTTAAGTACTTCACATGTATTAACTTGTTTATTCTCACACAATATTGTTATGAGTATGACATATTAAGGAAGAGAGAGACAGAGATGTTAATCAACTAGTAAAAGGTGGAAAAGGCAGTGTTTGACTCTAAGTAGTATGTCTGTAGAGAGTAAGCAGGATCTTAAGTGGTATACTATACTGCTTAAAAAGGGAATAACCAAACTCCTTAGCCAGGCCTTCTAATCTGGTCCAAATTTCTATTTCTAAAAATTTCTCTCTCAGTATTCCTTGTCAAGAAATCTGTGCTCATACAGATTCATTCACTCTACCTTGAATACATATTATCCTAATTTTGACCTCTGAAATACTTTCAACTTATCTAAATTCTATCCAGCCTGCATGATTGAGCTCAAATGCCAGCCTCTCAACAGAGCCCTGACCAAAAGACTATAATACAGCTGTCAGTTTTATTGTTGCCATGAAAAATATAATCGTTTTATTATAAAACTGTATTCATTATAAATATATATTAAATACTTGCTATCGACCAGGCATAGCATAGATGCTATGTATTTTAAAAGTAAAAAGAATAAGCAGCTTCCAGTCCTAGTATTATTATTATTTTTAGGGATAGGGGTCTCATTCTGTTGCCCAGGTTGGTCTTGAACTCCCGGCCTCAAGTGATCCTCCTGCCTCGGTTTCCCAAAGTGCTGGGATTATAGGCATGAGCCACTGCACTTGGCTCAAAATGTTTATTTTTTTGTTGTTTTATTTTGAAGGTATGCAACTAGATTATAAACAGATGGGCTAATCCTGTTTACCATTCTCTCACAGCACCCATGTCAGTGTCTGAAACTGTTCTACATAAATATTGAAGGGCTTAATGATTAACCCTAAAAGAATACCTGCAGAATTAAACAAATATTAATTGCTACATTTGCCTTTCTAAATACAATAAAGAAATCTATCAAAACAGCTTTCTCTCATTTTGTTTATAGGAACTATAATACCTAAACAAAAGCACACTAGAAGTTCACGCTGGTATTCCCAGAACTCTGCTTCTGCATTTTACATTAAGGTAATTTTCCTACATTTGCCTTAATTTAGAGATGAAGAAAAAAAAGGATGTATTAATCAAAAGCCATCTCCTTCAGTTATATTATACCATAATATTATGCTATACCAGTATCATAGAGATAATGTCCATATCAATCAATCAATATCACTGCTGAAGGTAGAAATTTCTTTTCTTAATTGCAAAAATAAAGCAACTGACTCCATTTCAGTCTCAGAATTATTCATATTTTGGGCCACATAATTCTTTGTTTGGAATTGTCCTTTGGGAAGTAGGAGCTGTAGGATGTTTAGCAATATCTTTGATCACTTCCCACTAGATACCAGAAGCAACATCAAAAACTTCTCTAGGCCAGGCTCGGTGGCTCAGCCTATAATCCCAGCACTTTGGGAGGCTGAGGTGAGTGGACTGCCTGAGCCCGCAGGTTCAAGACCCGCCTGGGCAACTTGGCGAGACCCCATCTCTACAATAAATCAAAAATTAGCCGGGTATGGTAGCATGTGCCTGTAGTTCCAGCTACTTAGAAGGCTGAGGTGGAAGGATCGCCAGAGCCTAGCAGGTCGAGGCTGCAGTGGCCAGGAGCGGCCACTGCACTCCAGTCTGAGTGACAGAGTGAGACTCCAACTCAAAAAAAAAAAACTTCTCTAGATACTGCGAGATATTTCCAGGAGAAGAAAACTGCCAGGCTGAAAACCACTGCTGCGTTTTACAAATATAATTCTTTATTTATTCTGTGGGTACCTATACCACCAACACTGAAAAGATACTTACATCCGGAGGTCCATAATTCTCAAAGTACTATCTTTGGTATGGATTAACAAACGTTTTCCATTGGGATGAACCTCCAAATAACTTATTGGAATCCCTTTAAACTCAGTTTCTTTAATTTCCTAAAATAATAAAAAATAATAATAAAGTATTACCACTGAAAAGTCTGTCTAATGTTAAGTCTTTTTTTCTAGTACATAATTATCTTTAAAGTGTCAGTTTCAATTCTGTTGTATATAATGCTTTATAACTGTCAGCAAAAGGATTCACAGTAACTTCAGTTTAGAATTAAACATAATGCCAACACATTGTATTTTTGTGTTGTGATGTAATACTGCATTTAATTTGCATGTTCTTTTGTAGAATATTCACATTCCCAAAATTTAGTCAGCTCCAAACAAGCACTTCCAACAAACATGCCTTCTAACATTGCATTTTTTGTTTATCATCATATAAGAAAGCTTATAATTGCTATAAATTCAAAACTAAATGTAGAATTAATATTCAAATTCTAGTCAAGTCTCAGACTCTTTCTTCATATACTTCCTCTTGTCTTGAAAAGGAATGTTATCTACATCTTATTTGAAATCATTTAGCTTAGATTGCAATTTTAAGTGGGTTTTTAAAAATAGTTATTTGAAAAGCTAAGCAAGATACTCAAATAATGATGTCATGAAAGACATAAACACTAAAGGAGAACATGCCTGCACAAGGCTCGCTTGAGAAGAATTACCAAGATAATTAAATTGGACCCTTCTTATAAATACACAAAAATCAACTCAAAATGAATAAAAGACCTAAATGTATAACCAGAAACTATAAAACTCCTAGAAGAGAACATAAGGGAAACGTTGGACATTGGTGTTGGCAATGACTTTTTGTGTATCACACCAAAAGCTCAGGCCACAAAAGCAAAAATAAACAAATGGGACTATATCAAATTAAAAAGCTTCTTCACAGTGAAGGAAACAATCAACAAAATGAAACAGCAGCCTATGGATTGGAAAAAAATTGCAAACCACATATTTGGGGTTAATACCCAAAATTTATGAAAAACTCACATAACTCAATAGTGAAAAAATGAATAATCTGATTGAAAAATGAGCAAAAGACCAAAATAGACATTTCTCCAAAGAAGACATGAAAATAGTCAACAAGTACATAAAAAGGTGCTCAACATCATTAATCATCTGGAAAATGCAAATCAAAACCACTAAAAGATACCACTTCACATCCTTTAGGATGGCTATTATCAAAATACCAAAAGATAAAAGTTGCGAGGGTATGGTGAAAAAGGATGTCCTGTACACTGTTGGCAGGAATGTAGATCGGTACAGCCATTATGGAAAACAGTATGGAGGCTACTAACGAAATTACAAATAGAACTACCATATGACACAGCAATCTCTTTACTGGGCATATACCAAAAGGAAATACAATCACCACCTTGTAAAGATTCCTGCACTCTTATGTTCACTGCAGCATTATTCACAAAAGCCTAAGACACGGAAATAATCTAAGTACCCGCTGACTGGTGAATGGACAAAGAAACTGTAATATCAATCAGGAAATGTTATTCAGCTCTAAAAAAGAACAAGATCTTGCCATTTGCCACAATGTGGATGAGCATAGACAATATTATGCTATTTGAAGTAAGCCAGAAACAGAGAAATATTGCATGATCTCCCTTGTATGTGAAACCTTTTTTTAAAAAAACAACAAATATACAGAGATAAAGATTGAAACAGGGGCTACCGGGGTGGGGTTATGAGGTAGGAAATGAGGAAATGTGGGTCAGAGGATACAAAGCAGCAGACACGCAGGATGAACAAGTCTAGAGAGCTAATGAACAACATGAGGACTATGAGTAATACAACTGTATCGCATTTAGGGTTCATGATGAATGAGTAGATTTTAGCGGCTCTTGCCACAAAAACCAAAAATGGATAACTATGTAACATGATGAATATGTTGATTTGTCTCACTATAGTAACCTTTTTTACTATCTATATGTAACCCATACATCATGTTTTATGCCTTAAATATACACAGTAAAATTTAGTTTTTAAAAAAGAATTACCAAAGGTCTTTCTTCCTTGGATTACCAAAAGAAACAACAAAATTGTCAAAGCCAAATTGCTTAGGCCAAAGACCAAAGAGTCAAAGAAAAATCTGCCTTAACCTGCAGGCAGAATTCTGAATTAGCCATCATCTTCTTCAAGGACCCCTTATTGTTGCTTCCTTTGCCCACAGGTCTCATCTTCAGAAAGGGGTTGACTCCAGCAGAGGTAGACGACAACACTGCTACAGTCCTTACATAAGCAATTGAGCCTCTGCGACCACTGTTTGACACCAAGACCTGCCGTCAGGTATTTTTTAAAAGTTACAGAAAAAGTGAAACACTGGCACCACATATGGGATTTTAGTCAGCTGAACTACAGCAAATTTGGGGTGGGAGAAGCACTGTTGGAAATGTGAGCAACTGAACATATGCAAAAATGAAAAATAAAAAACAAACTTGCCTAAAACAAGTTAAGTGTTAGGCATATATTTGAGAAAGTTGTTGGCAGATTTAGTGTTCATATTATGTGATGGTTTTCTCCATTTAAAAAAATCACATTCATGCTCAAACTAAAAAAGTCCTTGTTGAAGACAGTGTCCTCGTCCAAAGAGTATGTGCAACAGCACATGGACACTTCATCCTTCAGAGACAGATAAGTATAACCTAACATTCCATACATTGCTGGTTGAATACAGCCTCGTATGAAATCAGTTTCCAGTTTGTTGTATGGCATTTTGCTACTAAAAAGACATTCCAGTTTATTTTCTGAGATTTTATTTTTGACTGTCTCAAATAATGATCAACTGGTAGATTTTCAAGGTAAATTTACCTCTTAAGTTACTGTATTAAGACAAGCACTGATTTTTATAACAAAAAAGAAATAGTAAATTCAAGTGAATGGAACTGGTGCCTCTGGAACTTTGCCAATCCCTCAGGCATAAGAGTAATTAGAAAATTCTCTCCAAAATGTGTGAAATTAGGCTACATCATGAATCCAAGACATCATTCATTCATCTGAGAGACTTGATGAGAATGACTAAAAATAAAATATATTTTTAAAAACAGATATGATAGATGACTCAATGGATTTAACTAAAGTTCACAGAAATTCTTTTTTACTTGGAGTGTCTTTTTTCAAATGAGGGCAATTATTGCTATGAAAAAATAAAGAACAAATATATAACATGCTAGGCAGAAACAATATCCATTTATATAAGATAAACTCAAGTTTAATGAGTCATTTTCTTTTTTTTTTCCCTTTTTTTTTGGGGGGGTGGGTTGGAGTCTCGCCCAGAGAATTCTCACTCTGTCATCCAGACTGGAGTGCAGTGGCACGCTCCAGGTCACCGCAACCTCAACCCGCTGGGTTCCGGCGATCCTTTCGCCTCAGCCTTCCAAGTAGCTGGAACTACAGGCGTGCGCTACCATGCCCAGCTAAGTTTTTGATTTATGGTAGAGATGAGGTCTCGCCAAGTTGCCCAGGTGGGTCTTGAACCCACGGGCTCAGGCAATCCACTCACCTTGGCCTCCCAAAGTGCTGGGATTACAGGCTGAGTCACCGAGCCCGGCCTAATGATTCATTTTCAACTAAAAAATAAAAAATACACACTAATAAAATTGCTTAGCATACAAGCCATCTTAAAATCTCTGCCCCCCAAATGAAAAAACGTATTCATTTGTTTCTGCCTATTTAGCAAATTTCAAATGAAACGTTACTGTGATTAAATGATAAATCCCCATCATAAATCCATAATTCTGAAAGACACTACTGTTAAAAAACACTGAGCACACTGTTTATTAGCTGGAGAAAAAAAGACATGAATAACAGAAAACATAAATTATTACAGATATAACATATACCTCATTTTAGCATACATTTCAGGTAATGGATTACTGAATGCCATGGTGCAAATAGGGCTCAAAAAATTGAGAGTAAAGCCTGGCTAAAATTTAAAACTCTTCACTAAGTCATTACATTATCAGTCAGGAGGATGTGATAATTAATTACTGGTAATTGACATTTCAGGGACAGAGAAAAACTGTTAACTTATTGAAAACAGAGAACAAAATGTCCTGACAACCTATATTAAAATCATGTGTTTAAGTTTTTTTCCAATTTCAAAAATTAAATCTCAAAATACAAAATGTGATGTTATACCTTATTTATAGTCCAGTGGTGCACTGAATGTTGCAAATCATTAACTTTTACATAGGTATTCCAAACAACAATCACTCCTGTGCAGTCTCCTGAATACATGTGATGACCTATTTAAAAAAATAAAATTACTCCCTTAGGAATGTCACACAGAGATAGAAACAAATAATATGAAGTTAGGGGAAACCGTATCCTAGTAAAACAGTAAAATAATTTAAAAATATTAAAGGTATTTCATTTTAAAAAAGCCAAACACCAAAACACAACACAATCAAATATCAATTGTCTGTAAATGAATTCTTTAGTCTTTTGATGATTTATTTCTTTTTATTACCTACTTGAATTTAGACACAAAAAGGAATGAGCATCTCAGTATATACATAAATGGCTCACATTCCAAAGTCAAGATTTATTTGAATCATCCAATATGTATTCTTCATTTTTATTAACCTATAAAATCTGTTTTATATTGCTAGAAAAATACCTATATTCTAATATATAGTGTCACTATGATACCTTAGACTCAGTAGAAATTCAATAAATGATCAGGGAATTAATGAAAGTATGCCAGCTTAACATCAAGTTTTTAGAGTCAAACCATCTTAAGGTTGACTGGGACCCCAGAAGCCATCAAGTTCAACTTCATAGTCACTCAGGAATATCTTACACACCATCACTAACAGATGGCTGCTCAGCAACTGTGAATTTTATTTTACAAAACAGCTTATTCAACTGGTGAACTACAAAGAAAATCTGTCTTCTGCAGCTTTGGCTTCACTTCTACCTACCAGAGTGACAGAAACGGATTTCTCTCTCTCTCTCTCTCTTTTTTTTTTTTAACATTTGAAGATTTTATGACCAAATAGTTGAAAAAATTCTTTTACAAATGAACTACTACTATGACAGAGTTTTCAAACATCTTTCTAGTCAGAGCCTTTCCTAAATATGTTTCAAATGTAACATCCCTACAGTTGAACCAAGTGTATCAGCAGTAATATTATTTTAATCTGGATACCATACCAATTAATTATAACAATAGCCTTCATGTCTAGTCTCTGAAATTGTGTAAAAAATGATCTATTAATATATTTTACATCTTTAAAATATTTATATTATTCATATACTAAGACAAAACTTTAAGTAAGCACACATTTCCCTTCTATATGTTTGTGTGCTTTAAAAAAAACTCCCACTGCTACACTAAAATTATATATTTTCAACATTCTTTTGGGATTTTTTTCCCTTTATCTTGTTAATTTTGTACCCTGTAATTTAAAAGGTTCTTAAAAAAAAACCAAAGAATGATAATCACCAATTTAAATAAATATATTTATAAAATTTTATAAATGACCAGTTGTTACAGCAAAGATGAATTGAATCTACATGTTTAGAAATGTAATAACCTTAAAATTACAAACAGAACACCCTCAGTGCCAAATCTATAATGTGACCTCCAAAATAGGAATAAGCCTAAATGTGCACAAATAATCATCAGTATATAAAACTTTCTCTCAAGTTTAAATAATTATTATCTTAGTGAAAATAAATTCATGTAGCTAGTCTTCACATATATCCTCTGACATACCTTCAGTGTCAAAACAGAGTGAGTTGATAAAACTTTTGTGAGCATCAAACTGTCGGACCAGTATAGCAGAATCCTCTCTCATATCAACTTTCCATATCCGTATCATAGAATCATAGCATCCTGTAACCACCAGCTCTCTTACAGCTGGATGGAATTTAGCCGTGTAAACAAAAGAAGGATGAGGTAAAACTCTGAAAGTATTTGTATTATTTATTTCATTTTTCCATATCCTGGAAAAGAATAAAAAGTTACACATTGCTTCTAAAAGGCAGAAGTTTAACAGTTTTTCTAAGAACCAATATAGTCAATGAACTTTAAGAAAGCAAGTGCCAACAATCAATTGTAAACTATTTTTATAGCAATAAAATATATTATGATGACCATATATTTGATGGTTGAAATTTTTCACATTTTGACAAAGCTATTCCTTTTAGTTATTATCAAGCATATTATATCTACTAATTATAACATATAGTAGATTAAAATTAAAAACTACAAAAATAAAAATTTTATTTATACATAGATACCTCTGTTTTTATTTATCTATTTTTAATTAATTAATTAATTAATTAATTTTTTGAGTTGGAGTCTCACTCTGTTACCCAGGCCGGAGTGCAGTGGCACGCTCACAGCCACCCCAGCGTCGACTGCTGGGCTCCAGCAATCCTGCCTCAGCCTTCCAAGTAGCCAGAACTACTTGGAACTACCACACCTGGTTAATTTTTGATTTATTGTAGAGACAAGGTCTCACCAATTTACCCAGGGCTGGTCTCAGGTAATCCATTCGCCTCGGCCTCCCAAAGTGCTAGGATTACACAGGCTAAGCCACTGAGCCCGGCCGATACCTCTGTTTTTTAAACCTACATATTTTAACATTGATTAAGCACACATTGAATAGTAGATTAAAATACTGCATTTAGTATAGCATATGTAAAGAATATATAGGAAGAAAATTTAATTATTTCCCATTTAGGTTGTATATACTGCTTTTGCAAAATGCTTACTAATGGGGGTTTAGTGAGCAGGATAGTCCTTTAACTTTTATATTTGTAATTTAAAAGCCTAAATAATAGAAATGAAGATCTCAAAAACTTAAAAGTCATACTGAAATTACTCTGAATTCTCAGGTAAAATAAGATTAAAATATAATATTTTAATAGAAAACAGACTATCTTACATTAAGCATGCTCTTTATATTTAGTATTCATTATCTCTTCCTCTAAATAATGGCTGACTTTTTAAAAAAAAATTTAAGATTATTATCATTGCTACAGTCTTGAAAAGAGTAAAATCTTAAGGGTTAAACTGTTATGTTAGATACTCCACATTTCTGAAAACAAGCAAAATCTAGCAATAGACAGGTGTTATATAAGTGTGGAACACTAGATTATTTAAAGTTATATTTGGCTAAATTATTAAAATTAAAAGAACAGATTAATTTTTAATATGGGGATTTATAGTTTATCCTTTTATTTACTGCCTAAAAAGTAAAACAAATTAAGTTTGTCACAAAATTATCGATAAAAGAAAAACACACAGTTGTTTAAGAATAACATTCTATGAGTCTTCTGAGCAGCTGTTTAAAATATAGGATATGATCTTCAATTACTAAGAATCCAAACTAATAATGAAGGAAGTGAAAGAACATGTTTTCAAGTAAAAATAGAGCACGTGTGTCACTGCATAAATATTTTACCATAGTGTGTTTTCAATGAATATGTGCTACATGAAATATGATACTTATTAAAAAAATAAAGCCATTAATTTGTTGGGAATATTAAAAAGATAATTAAATATAAAGACCTTACTTGCTAATAAATCCTAACAACATTATTTAAAATGCTATATTAACAGGCAGAAGTGAAGCAAACATATCTTCAAAACAGCTCAATACAATTAAAATAGACATATTTTTTATAAATAAAACTTTTGTGAATATCAAACTTTCAGGCCCATATGACAGAATCCTCTCTCATATCAGCTTTCCATATCCATATCATAGAACCATAGATAGCATCCTGTAACCACCAACTCTCTGACAGCTGGATGGGACTTTGGCAATGGTAGACTCTAAGATCAGACTGATCATAAAGAACAAAGAAACACAGATTTTTAAAGACTGGATGAACACACAAAAATGATTAGATTTGAGAAAGAAAACAACATACCAAGTTACATAGTGTGAGTGAAGAAAGGGTGTACTCAGGACATAAAGATCTACTTAGGAGCCATTACACGTGGAAAAGTCTTTTTGATTGTATTAGGAGCTGTCGATTTGAGAAAAACACAAATTATTCTGGAGATAACTAAAGAAGGGGATTTAGGATAAACCCATATGGTAGAGAGTTAACCAAAAGAAAATATTTAGGAGATACTAATGATAATGTGACTGGGATCCCCAGGAATAAAGAAGCAGAAGACATGGTTAGAAATCTATACTTCTCACACTTGTGAGCATTTGCAATTCTAACTCTCTTCCTTTTGACTAGAGCTCATTAATTTCAAATATTTCTTACCTCTTTCAAAAACCTCCTTGTGTCTTTTACTCTAGTCACAATGCTTCTTTTATCGCTCAGTTAATGCTTTTGGAATACTATTTTTATTATGTAAAGAGTTCTCAGTATCACTTGTAAAGCCACATAAAGATAAAAGTATACTTTAATATACTATATGTTATGTAGGCAAACTCAAGATGGCTTCAAGAAATGATAAAATTTGAGCTGGAACTGAAATGATGACTATAAATCCCCTATATAGCTCACAAAAGGCACTTAATATATTTTTGTTGAATGAATGAATTAGGCAGGAAGGCTAGGAGACTTAAAAATATAAGAAGAGTAGGTAAGGCTAAAAGGGCACGAAGATGCCACAGAAGATGTTAAGGGTGTTTCAAAAGATTATGTGGGTGAAGCAAAAGGACACAGGAAGTGCACAAGAGGATGTCAGGTCAATGGGGAACATGCCTATTACACCACGCTAAGGAACGAGAAAATTTTCCAATGGGCAATGAATAATCAAAGATTTTAAAAATTAAAGCATTATGAAAGATAGTTTTAAAAAGATAATTTTAGGCTAGCAGAGACAGAGAACCTAGATACTGAACAGTGGAAAAGTTTAATAGCAATAATTTAAGTAAGAGACAACAGGACTTGAATTAAGGCAATAGCAAGAGAGAGGATGTCATAGAATGATGAGCCTTTTATAAAGGAGAATTGGCAGATATTAGTGCTAATTACATGTAAAAAGGAAGGGTAGGAAAGAAAGAAGAGATGAGCACTATTCAGCTTGGGAGGCAGGGTGGATAAAAATACTATTAAAAATAAATACAAGAACTAAAGGAGGAAAACAAAATTTGGAGAGGTCAATAAGTTTGGTTTGGCATTGGGCCATTCAGATGGAAATGCATAACAGAAAGTCAAACTCATAAAAAAAGTAAGAGCTAGAAGCCTTTAGCACATAAGTGAGATTCAAAGCTGTGGAAGGTGAGAGTAGCTAGGATAAGTATATGACACCAGGAGAAGGCTCAAGTAAAGGATCCTGGGGATAAATATATACAAAATAGGCAAAGGAAAAGAAACCAGGGAAAGAACATGAATAGAACTGGACAGAGACCTAAAAAGAAAAGAGGTCAATAAAAGCCATGAATTAAAAATATGACAAGACTGGTCAATAATCATTTACTGTAATGAGGGCAAGTGGAATAAGTGTTAAACTGGCCAATGGATCTGAAAATTAGCAAAAAATTGCTAACCTCTTAAAGTTTATCTAGCAAGGTAGAAGTGAAAGCCAGACTAGGTGAGTTGAAGAAAAGACAATATGTATGAAATGCTCTGGATGGTGAACAAAGAAAAAAATAATGTGGCAGGAAGTACTAAAAAAGGTATTTTCAAGGTAAGGTCTGAGTACATTTCTAAGATGAGAGGACACAATCAATAGAAGAAGACACTAAACAGATCAGACATGCAGGAAATAATAGATATAGCAGAACTATAGATTCAGGGGCTGAAATTAAAAGTCAGAGATTAGCGAGATACTGCTGGGGGTGGGGAGGGGTGGGGGCACACAATATCAATAAGGGCACCTGATCTCAAACCAGGTAAGGTGGGGACCAAATTTTACCTGTATGATGTCCACTTGAATACCTAATCCTGACTTGTACCACACATCTTTAAAATAAAAAAATTAGGGACCAAAGAGGGACCCAAACTTTACCTGCACAATGACCACTTGTATACCTAAATCTGAATTGTATCCTATATCTTTAAAATAAAAAAATTTTTAAAAATAAAAATAAAATAAAATAATTAAAAAATAAAGAAATGGTTAGGAAATGTGTCATTTGGGGACCTGCAGGGTTGCCCCATAACTTATAAGAGATCATCTTCAAGTTTCTGATTATGTAATTCTTTTTACATTGAAGAGGTTACAGAGTAAGAACTGGCAGTGTTAAAAAACAGACTCTTTTTAGGATCCCCAAAGAAATGCAAATGATATCCTGCTTGTGTGTTCTTTAAACATACTCATTGTAAATAAACCCTGATAAGACAAAAAAAAAAAAAAAAAACAGTCCCGTACCTTTTAAAAATACAGGAAGTTCACATCTGGCTACATCTCACTCTTAACTGAAGGTAGTTATCTAGTGAAAGTTGGAAGATTCAACCTGATACATGGTACAAAACTTGACATATGGTAAGGTTAGGATCTGCTGCCAGAGGAATGAGAAAAGGAAGCCAAGTAAATATCAGTGAAAGGATTGCTCAGCAGAGATGACAGATCAAGTGACTTTACGACTTACAAATCCACAGTAAGCCCTAAGCAAAGTTATATATTTTTCTCTATTATTACCTGGCACTGGACAGAACAGCTATGCTAAAAGAACAGACCAGATAGGTTCTGGAAGCAATTGTCAAGGGCGAGTAATAGTAGTCTCCCAGATTTGACAGAGGAGGGAGTCAATTGTTACTAGTTTTCATCTTTTTCATTTAAATATAAACTAAGCAACAGTGATAACATCTTGATCAATTCGACATTTCATATAAAAAAGGAAGTTGGTAAGATTAGTAGAAGAAGGGGTTCAAACACTAGAAGTCATATGAAGTGTTAAAAGAATAAAAGGCCAGGCTCGGTGGCTCAGCCTGTAATCCCACGCCTTTGGGAGGCTGAGGTGAGTGGATTGTCTGAGCCCGCGGGTTTGAGACCTGCCTGGGCAGCAAGATCTCATCTCTACAATAAATCAAAAAATCAGCCGGGCGTGGTAGCGCATGCCTGTAATTCCGGCTTCTTGGAAAGCTGAGGCGGAAGGATCACTGGAGCCCAGCAGGTTGAGGCTGTGGTGGCCAGGAGTGGCCACTGCACTCCAGTCTGGGCGACGGAGTGAGACTCCAACTCAAAAAAAAAAAAAAAAAAAAAAAAAAAGAATAAGAGGCAGAAATAAATTACAGTGAAGTCAGCACATATCTCGAACTGTTCTACATGTCGGTTCCCTAGTCTGTAGAGAGAATAATGTATGTCCACCTAACAGCTATCGAAATCAAGTTAAAATACATATATAAAATCATCTTGAAAAACTGCTTAACAGTATTTTTAGAACACATTCAAGTAGAACAAGTAGCTAAATAAAAGTGTAAATGAAACTTTCAAAACTGGCTTTTAAAATGTTTTATTGTGACACTAAATTGAAAAGGGATAATTATTTTTAAGATTGACATTCTGAAAAATGCAAATATTTAACAATCTATAAAATTTTTAAAACAAGAATATTCATTTATTTCCCCTACTGCTATGTACTGAGCACCAATGGGTTTCAGCTTCTGTGACCAGACAACAGTGAAGACAGAATCTGTCATCAAGAGTTTATGTTCTACAAAGAACTGAGTATCACAAGTTCTCACTCATAAGTGGACCTTGAACAACTATCGCAGTACTGTAAGAAAGGAACTGGCATAGTGCGAAACTGCCAGGGGAGGGGAGGCACACCTCATAACAAGGGTACCTGCATAATTAACATCTGTATACCTAACCCTGAATTATACCCATCTTTAAAATAATTTTTTTTTAAAAAAAGAGTTTATGTTCTAGGAAAAAACTCAGATGCTTAATTAGCTCATCTCAAGGTATTAATCAAAAGTTCACATAATCATTATTTCAAGACAGTGAGGACTAGAAATATTATAAACTATATAAATAAAAGATATTTAAGAAAAAATGTCATTAAAAATTTACACAATTTACTGAATCAGTCTGCATGATGCATATTTATGACAGTCCCTTTGTAGGTAAAATATGACCAGAACATAAGACTGGTTAAATCATTTTATGTTCTCCTTGCTTTCCTTGATAGCAAGCAGCAGACACTCAAGTATGTCTCAAGTATACTAACCTGGCGGTGCCATCAGATGACGAAGTAAGGAGATAGCGATCATCTTTTGACCAGGAAAGGTCATAAATAATATTGAGGTGGCCACACAATTCTCTCATGAAACGTCCAGAAGGAATTTCATATACTAATGAAAATATTTAGAAATTAGTAGATTTCCAGGCAGAGAATCCTTAATCCAGTAATATAAAAATACATAATTTAATACCATTTAGACATAAATTAATGTCTGTAACAAAATTTTAACCAAAGACATTTGCAGTATAAAGAAAATTTCAAAATCTACTTAAAATTAGTTTTTCATTTGCATTTACACACAATATTTTAACTTAATTCAATTTATTTATTTTGAGTCAGAGTCTCAATCGATCACACAGGCTGGAGTGCAGTGGTATGAACACGGCTCATTACAGTCTCGAACTCCTGGGCTTGAGTGATCCTCCTGCCTTGGCCTCCTGAGTAGCTGGGACTACGGGCATATACCAACATGTTCAGTTAATTTTTGCATTTTCTGTAGAGATAAAGTCTTGCTACGTAACCCAGGCTGGTCTCAAACTTCTGGGCTCGAGCAGTCTTCTCTTCTCAGCCTTCCAAAGTGATGGAATTAGAGGTGTGAGCCACATGCCCAGACTACACATGATATTTTATAATATGCTACAATGACCAATTATTCTCAACTCTTCAAAGTAATTCCCCAAAAACCTTGATAATTAATTCATTGTCAAATAACAAATAACATTTACACTGCAATTTCCTTCAAATATTCTATAATTTGGGTTTTTACCTGAAAATCAATTAAATGCCAACCCAAATTTTAATTATTTGCAGGCATGAGAAATTTAAATTGTGCTATTGTCAGGAAAAAATTTTAGTTGACAGGGCGAGTAAGGGAATTAACAGTGACTCAATCTGATACACAAAGCACTGTGGAATTACTATTATATATACTATGAAATTGGCTAAGATAACACTTAACACAGGACAAAACAAAGTTTCCAAGTCTCTACTTCCACCTAGTGGTAAAATCAATTGCCCTTTAAAATACTAATAAGCAGTTCAGAAATAACTTTAGTTCCCTCTTATCTGCAGTTTCACTTTCTGCAGTTTCAGTTATCAGCTGTCTACCATGGTCTGAAAATATCAAATGGAAAATTCCAGAAATAAACAATTCATAAGTTTTAAACTGCATTCCTTTCTGAGTAGCATAATAAAATATGCCTTCCAGTTCCATCCTGTCCAGGATGGTCAGCATTCCTTTATTCAATGTATCTATACTATAGAGGCTGTCTGTCCATTAGAAACTTACAAGCTGTCCCAGTTTACCAGGTCACGTTGGTTTCAGTACTTGCATTCAAGTAACCCTTATTTTACTTAATAATGACCCCAAAGTGCAAAGGTAACAATATCTGGCAAGGTGCATGTGCCAAAGAGAAGCCATAAAGTGCTTCCGTTAAGTGAAAGAGTAAAGTTCTTGATTTTAAAAGGCAAGAAAAAAATTGTATGCCGCGGTTGCCAAGATCTACAGTAAAAAGAATCTTCTATCCATAACATTGCGAGGAAGCAAAAAGAGGTATGTGCTAGTTTTGCTGTCACTCCTCAAACTACAAAAGAAATGACCTCAGTGAGGGGTAAGTGCTTAGGTAAGATGGAAAAGATACTAAATCTGTAGATGGAAAAGAGTAGCAGAAATGTGTTCTGACTAATAGTAAATAGGTTCAGTATTACCTGAAGTTTCAGGCATCCACTGGGGCTCTTGGAACATACCCCCTACAGATAATGGGAGCTACTATACTGGAATAGCAAAATAAGAATCTTAGAAAATCTACTGCCCAGCTGGCTCAGTGGCTTGGCCTGTAATCCCAGTGCTTTGGGAGGCTGAGGTGAGTGGATCACCTGAGTCTGTGGGTTCGAAACCCGCCTGGGCAACTTGGTGAGACCTCATCTCTACAATAAAATAAAAAATTAGCCGGGCATGGTAGCACATGCCTGTAGTTCCAGCTACTTGGAAGGCTGAGGCGGAAGGATTGCTGGAGCCCAGCAGGTTGAGGTTGTGGTGGCTGGGAGCATGCCACTGCACTCCGGTCTGGGTGACAGAGTGAGATTCCAACTCAAAAAAAAGAAAAAAGAAAAAGGGAAATCTGCTCCCCACAAAAGCAATGAGAACACTGGCAAAACTGTCTAAAATGTTTTCAGAACTCTGGAAATTAAGCAAAGTTTGCAACAATCTGAGAAATAGTCATTTAAGAAAAATGGCCGAATCTTGATAAGAAGAGTGAGGTTTATTGTGTTTAAACTTGCCCTATTCCCATTCCCCTCTCCCAAACTCTTAAGTAGCCTTAAAACCCAATAAAAATCAGAAGATTAGTAGACACTGGATGGGGCAGATCAGGTTTGAAGCCCTCCCAAGAGCCCCATCCCCCAAAGACTTATTATTATTTGACAGTCTAGCACTTCCATGAAAGACTTCATTCTTAGGGCTTGCCTTTATTTGACCTGGCTCAGTGCATACTCTGTGAGTACAGTCCTAACCGAGGCATGTCAAAAGAATCATTGGCATCATTTAGCACCACAGTTGCTTGAGATGGCAATAACAGGGGGTTGGGGAGAGGGGGATAAAAAGAAGCTCAGGACATTGAAAAGTTCCAAAATATTCCTGGGTATCTAGAAGGATCCCTATGCATGTATATGTGAAGGGCTATGTGCATACCCAAAAAAGACCCCAGAGGCTTTCTCTCTCACTCTGGCTAACCTGAGGATGCTCTGCGCAAATAAAGTGAAGGTTAAGGCACGGATGTAAATTGCCTACTGGAGTAATGATGGTATATGGTATATCAATCCCAACACACGCACAGACCCTTGGCAAAGGTCAAGCAGACCCATCCACTCGGTATTTAAAAATTTGTGCCTAACCACTAGCTGACTAATCTAACCAGAGACTTCAATGGCAACACATGACAAGAAACAAAAACTACAGAATTAGTCCAGGAAAATCATTAAGCCAACAGCAAAACAAAAACTGGGTGGATGTGAGGGGAGAGAAATGGGAAACTGATTTCCAGAGCTACCACACTATATTATTTAAAACATCCACTTTTCACCACAAAATTATGAGAAATGAAAAAAACAAACAGGAAAGTATAGCCTGTGAACAGGGAAAAAAGTAGTCAACAAAACTGTCCATATTGAAACTGAGAAAGCTCAGACGCTGGTCTTTTTCAATAAAGATTTAAAACCCACTATTAAAAATGTGTTCAAAAAATCTAAAGAAAACCATGTCTAAAGAATTAAAGCAAGCCGGGCTTGGTGGCTCAGCCTGTAATCCCGCGCCTTTGGGAGGCTGAGGTGAGTGGATTGCCTGAACTCGCGGGTTCGAGACCCGCCTGGGCAGCGAGACCTCATCTCTACAATAAAACAAAAAATCAGCTGGGCATGGTAGCTTATGCCTGTAATTCCGGCTACTTGGAAGGCTGAGGCGGAAGGATCGCCGGAGCCCAGCAGGTCGAGGCTGCGGTGGCCGGAAGCAGCCACTGTACTCCAGTCTGGGCGACCAAGTGAGACTCCAACTCAAAAAAAAAAAAAAAAGAATTAAAGCATAGGAATGATTTCTCACTAAAAAAAAAAAAAAAAGAATATCAATAAAGATACAGAAATATTTTTTTAAAGAACTAAAAATTTTACAATTGAAAGTACAATAACTGAAATAAATAATTCAGTAGAGGGGCTCAACAGCACATTTAAAAGGGGAGAAGAATTACTAAACTTGTTAATAAGTCAACTGAGATTATCCAGTCTGAGAAATAGAAAGAAAAAGAATGAAGAAAATAAAAAAGCCTCAGAGACCTGTGAGACTTCACTGAGTGTACCAACATAGGCATTAATGGGAGTCCCAGAAGAAGAGAAAGAAGAGATAAACAACATTTGAAGAAAAAAATGACCGAACCCTTCCAAAATTTGTGAAAAATCATTAATTTGCATGGTCAACAAATTAAACAAACTCCAAGCACATACATCATAATCAAATAGTCCAAAAACAAAGCCAAAGATTCCACTTCTAGTTTTTGAGCTTTAAACAATAAGTATATCTAAATCTACATGACATTTTAAGCAAGTTTAAGCGTAAGCTAACACGTTTGCCACAAGAGTTTTAAAAACATATAAGTCAGAATGAAAACAATTATTTCATTCTCCAAAAGAAAGATATTTCTATTAATAACTTGAGAGCATGCTTCCTAAGAATCTTTTCCCCCTATATATACAAGTTTTTGGTGAATTTTAAAAATAGCATAGTGGTAATCAAACTATACAAGTAATTTTGTATTTTTTAAGTGCACTATTATTTCATAAGGAGAAATAATTACTTAATAAATGCCCATCAAGTCAATTATGAGTCTCTGCTTTAAAAAAAAATGAATCAACTAAGGAACACCAAACCGTGTGAAGCAGAGGAAAGTTCAACAAATCCACTATTTAGGACAGATGTCCATGAAGATGTAGGCTCCTTCCTGAAGAAGAGAGCTGGTTTTCATGATTGAGGCAGAAGTAAGGGAGAGTGTGGTTAATGCTTCTAAGTCTAGAACAGTATGACAATGCTAACTTAAAAATCTCTACAGCTAAGGAAATAATTGTTCTTGGTCTGTCTGCTGACTTCCCTACCACAAGGAGACATTTGCATCTAGGTACTCCTGAGTCAAGTAGTAGTGTTCTATCGGACAAACAATTTGAGAGCTTTCATAATTTAAATCATCACTGCTACCAAGTAAGCATACTGGATTAAAATTCCCTATAAGATGTATTAATCCTTCCCGTTTCTAAATTTCTATTTTAAGATAAAAAAAATTTACAAAAACCCTCCTGTGTGTTTTAAAAACAAATTTATCATCTTTCATTTGATCATTCTCATTATATTTCTGAACACTTGTTGTATAGAAAACTTTCAAATTATTATAAAATAACTATTTACTTGAAGAAATCTGTTTTCTTTAACCTGGTAGTACTGGGGATGACTCAAATTACGATTCTGGTGAATCTGAAAAACCAAAGGAAGTCTTCCACACAGGCTACAATTAGATCAAACAGGTAGGATTATTACTCACAAATAATTGGATATCCATCCCGGCTGGCACATGCTGCTGCTAATATTCTTCCATTGTGGGAAAAATCAAGGCAAAAACATCCTCGTTCTCCTGCATTTAGTGAGAAGAGGTGCTTGTTTGGGATACGGCAAGCCTAAAAACCATACGGTTAAAAAATATAAATTAGAAGACATTAAAATGCAAAGGTTAGTTCTTAATTTCAGTTACAGTAGTGTTTTATTTTAAACTCCCTTTACTGTGATGCAGAGAAAGAGAAAAGCAAGTAAGCAGAATGATGGAAAACCATTGTAAATTACTTTTTAAACAGAAAATCAGTTTCCATAAAATTTTAAAAGTGAATTTGTTCTTCATGTCTAATTAGTACTTAATTCACCTAAAATATGAATAGAAACATTTTAATATCTGATCCTTTAAAGTTGTCACATCAAAAATATAAATTGAAAAATTTCAATATCCGATACTTGAAAGTTGTCACCACCATACTGCTTCTATACAGCCACAAAAAAGAATGTATCCTTATTCTTTTGACATGACAGCAACAAATAAGACAGTTTTGCTAAAGTCACAAACTTACATTAAGGCCACAAACACCTATTAGTCATTAGTCTTGGCTTAAGCCCATGATGTATGGATGTTCATTCTCTCCTAAATCAACCATTCCAAAATGCTTTTCAAAGTAATCAATCACGCCCTCTTGGTCTGTCATTCACTAACTGTACTATGATGTCTTCATAATTTTGGTGTTTTCATTTGCTATTATCAGACAGAACCAAAATTTTCTGAGTATTAATACCTACTGTAGAAAATACTGCTTATTTTTATTGATCCTAATTCTACCTCTTCCAACCTTCAAGTGAGCCTAGTTCCCATATGTCTTATTATTTAAAAAGCTGAATTAAACATATACTGGGCTCTTACTATATGACAAGAATGTTGTACCTTATTACAAATGTCTTTGAATATATTCATCACAGCAACCCTATGAGTAGCTATTATTAGCTAAGAGTAACCATTACTAGCTACGTATAACTAATAAGGATTATTCAAGGGGTCAAGCCTAGCTTAATGAGCCTAGTCAAAGATTATTAGTTCAAGGTCTTGCTTTCTAGATAGGTACCAGGTTTTTCACAAATAGTATCAAAATTTAGCAGTACCAGTACCTCGGGAAGCAGCACTAGGAATGTGAACATTCAACAGAATTTGTTAGGTGTTAATCATGTATCAGACACTATGCTACCTATCTTTTCCCTGCGTTTTCCAACCACATAATTAAGAAAAGGGAAAGGAGGGTAAAAAGAGGACAAAAACTGTAAGAAGTGTCAGGAGGTTTTATAACCACTTGCTGCTGTTCCTAGAATAGAAAGTACAGTTGAGGAAACTGTGCCTAATAAACCTAGGTTAAAAATCACTGAAGCCACTATCATGCCCTACCTAGAACAGGCACTCAATGAAAATTTTGTAATAACAATAAAGATCCTCAACAGTTTTGACTCTTTCCCCTTTGTTAGTCACTAAATCATGCTGATTCGTATGCATTCTATCTCTTGTATCCACGTCTTATTTTTTATTTTTGCCAACATTAGCCCGTTAGACCCTCCTCACTTCACATATCAATGACTGCCATTTAATTCCGTGTATCCTATTTCAAGACCCCCCCCATGCTACTGCCAGCATTAATTTGTCCTCAAATACAATTGTATCATGTTTCTCTCCCACCCCCAAACTTTCCATTATTCATCACAATCCTCACAATCAAGTGTTAGGCTATCATTTGAGACACTCTACAACGTGGGCTTAATCTAGCACACCACTTTATTTCATCTACAAATTCCGGTTTCCAGTCAAGTTTTTGAGTGTCTAATGAATACAACAGGTTCTTTCCCACTTATTTATAACTCTGCCTCCTCATGAAATACCCTTTCATATCCCTCTTCACTTCAAAATAGACTTAACTATCCTAGTTTATTTTGAGCTTCTCTGTTGAATGAAACTTTTTCCCTCCATTCTTCAAATCTGTAATTCTCATATATTTTTAGTTTCAAGATGATTTACAGTCTTAAATTTTTTTGAGAGTCCTCAAAAGCCTGTTTATTGGATATATCTACAGATATTTATCAAATAAGAAACTAAAATTTAGAAATTTAAAAAATATTTAGTAATTTACTTTAAAATAATGGTACCAAAGCCATTAATGTTAACATAACATCTTTTTATTTAAAAAATAACTACATAAAATGGAATTGTCTTACACTTTTGAAAATCTCTTCAAGATCTAGCTTAATAAACACTAGATGTTCATAACTGCTTCTACTTTCTTGTGAGATCACATTTCATTTAACCTCTGAAAGACTTTAGTGTAAGTTTGTGAGAGAATGAAACTGAAAAAGACTAATAACACCTTAGAATCACTATGAAAAAAAGATTGACTCCAGAAGGGGTTTTAGGACTCTCAGAGGTCCCCAAACTATACTTTGAGAATTGCTGACCTACACAATTATTTATTCACCTATCTTTCCTCAAGACTTCTCTGAGGCATCCTTGAATAACATTGTAACTACTTTCTTTTCCTAAAGTGGAAGGTCCCCAAGGGCATACATAATCTAAGTGTTATTCTCTCCTTACTGTTATGGTTTAAGTATTCCAACTCCAATAAAGTGATTTTAAAATGTATCTGTAAACCTGGCCTCAAAAAAGAAAGTCAAATGTGATGTTAAAAAAAAAAAAAAAGAGAAGAGGACTAAATAAGAATAATAAATTGTTATTTCTATATGAGATGTTTGAATAAATTAAGATTTTGAGTGAATTTCATCTGATAACGGCTCAGCAGTATAAAATGAACCACTCTATTCTTTACGGAGACAAGTGAGAAGTCTGCAACATTGTACAGCAATGCTTCTTGCCACCACAAAAAAATGCTAACGTAGTAAGAAAACTTCAGTGAAAACTTAAATGCTACTCAATTTGTGGTAGAAGTCTATGCACATACACATCGCTATCAAAATGTGATTCAGGAAGAAACCAGCAAAAAAATTTCATAAATCTATAAAGTTAGGATATATGGTTCTTGCAGATATCAAAAATCTGTTTGCACTTTTTTATTTTAAATATTTTTTTAAAGAAACAGTGTCTTCCTCTGTCACCAAGGCTGAGTGCAGTGTGTGACCATAGCTCACAGCTGCCTCAAATTCCTGGGCTCAAGTGACTCTCCTGCCTCAGTCTCCATACCTACAGGTGTGCCCCATCACTCGCAGCTAATTTTTAAAAACTCTTTTAGAGACAACGTCTCCCTATGTTGCCCAGGCTAAAAAATAAAAATAAAACAAAATAAAAAATTCTGTTTTTTGACTGCTGTTATGGGTTGAATTATGTCCCAAATTCATATATTACAGTCCTAACGCCCAATATCTCAGAATGTAACAGTATTTGGAGAAAAGATCTTTAAAGAGGTGGTTAAATTAAATGAAGTAATTAGGATAGGGTTCTAATCCAACAGAGGGAGAGAAATAGGAATATGCACACACAAAGACAAGACCATAAAAAGAGGGCAAGAGGGCAATAATCTGCGAGACAAGGAGAGGCCTCAGAAGAAATCAATCTTGTCTGTACCTTGACCTTTGCTACAGGTTGAATGCTTGTGTTCTCTCGAAATTCACATGTTGAGTCCCTAATCTCCAATGTGATGATATTTGGAGGTGGGACGTTTGGGAAGTAATAAGGTCATGAGGGTTAGTGCCCTTAAAATAAAAGACACGAGAGAAATGATCTCTCTCCCCCCCAAGTAAGGCTATAGCAAGGAAGTGGTTGTCTGCAAGCCAGAAAGAGGACTTTCACCAGGAGCTAAAGTGGCTAGCACCTTGATCTTAGATGTTCCAGTCTCCAGAACTGAGAGAAATACATGTCTGTTGTTATGGCGGCCCAGGGTAACCAATACAGTAGCCCAGGAGTCCAAAGAACCTAAGATAGAACTTTTATACACATGATAGGCACTCTATGGTTGCTTGTCCAATTAATTGATAGAAATACTAAAATATGATTAAGAACAAGGTTAATCTGAGCTTTTTAAGGAGTAAATTAGGTACCCTAGGAGCTATAGGAATTTTTAAGGCCATAAAAACAAATCCAGTATCATCAAATACTTCACCTGCCCAGGCAGTCGTTTCCACTTTATTACTTCCTTTGAATCTTCTAATCCAGGTTCTGTATCTACTGAACTTGGCTCACGATGACGCTCACAATACACAGGTTTGCCTTTTTCCTCCTGAAGTGCCATCATAGAACGGTAAGATGGCTTTATCTAAATATGTATGAAAAATATAAAAAGGTATATATCAAGCTCACCTTTTTCTCCTTCCTAGCATATGCTGTTTTTAAAAAACTGAAACAAATAATATAAAAATATTTTCAAAATGCAATCCAGAAAAAAATTCTACTTTTATTTGTACATTATTCTAAATAAGTAAAAATTAACTGCTTGAATTTACAGTCCTATAACCAAAAAGCCTTAAAAGTTTGGGGAAAAAAATAGTACTCCAATGGTTATATGAAATGATTTTAATAACACTATCACTTTGTTTCTGATTCTTCACCAATACCTGTAAGTTATGCCATGGCTCTGACATATGACAATATCTCTGGCTTTAAAAACCACAAAAATAGTATCATAAAAATCTAAAGTTTTACATTTCTTACCAGATTTTGTTTAACTTCATTCAAACCAATGCAAATCAACCCCATGGTCACTGTATAATAACATCAGCTACAGAATGAGCAAATGATCTTAAAGAGTAATGTCTTGCAAGAAGAAAGACAAAAGCAAACATTTCTCATTTTAGGATCAATTCTTTGCTAAACTCCTTATAATACTAGTATGCGGAAAACAGCAGTAGAAATATTATGTACTGCTTATTTGAATAATATTATGAAAATGTATTTGGAAATCAGAGGCCTACAAACTACAGCTCACACACCAAATCTGGCCTGCTGACACCTGTTTTTGTAAATAAAATTTTATTGGAACACATCATGCCCATTTGTTTGGTTATTGTCTACATATGTCAATGTAGTCACTTTCACATTATGAAGGCAAAGTTGAGTAGTTGTGAGAGAGACTATAGGGCCAGCAAACCCAAAATATTGACCACATGGCCCTTTACAGAAAATACTTGTCAACTCCAGCTTTAAACCAACCTTTTATCTTTAATTTTTAAAAATCAAATTATAACATTTTTCCTAACACTAAAATCTGCATTTAATACTTATAATTCATTTAAGCATCCTTTAAGTGTGAGCTCTTACAGGTTTAATATATAATCTCTGAAGGTTTGCTACTCCGGAAATTTATTTAAATAATTTTAGAGACCTTATCTTTTTTAGACATGAAAAACCTGTTATGTCACCATTTAATTTCAACAAAAGAAGATATACTTATCTGTACTATTAACTTACACAGTCTGGAACTTTCAATCCTCTTACAGTTACATACAATGTTGATGGATAACGATTTCTTGGACATTTTGACCACCATTCAAAAACTTCAACAACGTTTAATTGTGATCGAGGCTTCGTAGATGGGTAATACAGTTGCAAGCGAAGTTTTGAATTGATGTTTGCATTTCCATTGGCTCCCAGAAGCTTAAAATAAAAATTCATATAAAATGTCCCCTTTATTGGAAATAAATGCATCCAATAAAGCAATAGTATAAAGTTAGAAACTCATTTTTTAAAGATTAATAATACGGCATGCTAAAATTCTTTACATTTATAAAGCAAAGAACACTGACACACTGGTTAAGCACAGTACCAGATCATTTTGACAAAAGGTAACCCAAATGCCTTTTAAAATATTTTCCTGTTAGTTCTCTTCTCATCTGTACAATTTCAGACTGTTAGTAAAGCATTTATATTACCATGCTAGATTTTACCTCACACAAAGGAGGTGATCAATACACATTTGTTTGAAATAAGGAGAATGATTAAAATACATATTTTCATTTGCTTAATACTAATATTTTTAATGATTAAAATTTTACAATGTTCTAAATTTTTTAAAAAGTTAAAATCACTTTAAAATAATTAAACTCATTCATTCATTACATTTTTTTCAAAAATTTCATGTACCTTCTTAAAAAGATTTCTAAAAATCTATTAAACAAAACAACTTATGTTTAAACTAAATAAACGGAAATTCTTAAGAAAAAAATAAAAATCTCACCAAGTCAGAACAGGTCCTCTTTTACTAGATCATGACTCTAAATAGGAAATATCTTTCTAACCTTTGTGTCCTCTGTAAATTAGGAGTAGATAAATAGTTTGAAGGCTTTGCAATAGTTCACACAGAACATGGAAGTAACTCAACTAGAACAGGCAACGAGTTCAGGGAGCATATTTAAGAACTTTTACTGACAGATGCAACTTGGAAAGTAAAGAAAGAAGGAGTCAAAAAAGACTAAGGTAGTGCTGTTCAACAGAACTTTCTATGATGAAAGGAATATTTTATATTTGAGTTAATCAACATAGAATCCGCTAGCTTCATGTGGTTATCCAACATGTGAAATATGGCGAGCTCAAATGTGACCTGTGACTACCAAAACGAACAGTGTCTAAAGGTTTGGGAGACTGGACAGATGGTGGTATTACCACTTGAAGCAGCAGCGAGAGTTGGGGTAAACATTTAAGCAGGACATTCGGTTTGTGGGAATTTGAAACATATATGAGTCATACAACTTGAAATATCCAGTAGGTAATTGTATTTACAAATCTGAAGCACAGGAGAGAGAAGTGATTCCAAGAAAAATGGGTTAAACATGAAACCATGAGTAGGAATAGTATTAAGAGGCAGGTGGAAGACCATGAAGGAAACTGAAGAAATGGTATAAAGAAAATCAGGAAAGGATGGTGTCCAGAAAACCAAGGTAACAGACTTTTAAGAGAAGGGCAGATTAAATGCATAAGTGTGGCAAAATATCAACTAAAAATATTCAATAAATTTGGCAGACACGGCCGGGCTTGGTGGCTTAGTCTGTAATCCCAGCACTTTGGGAGGCCAAGGCGAGAGGATTGTCTGAGCCTGCGGGTTCGAGACCCACCCAGGCAACTTGGCGAGACGTTGTCTCTACAATAAATCAAAAACTAGCCAGGCATGGTAGCGCGCGCCTGTAGTTCTGGCTACTTGGAAGGCTGAGGTGGAAGGATCGCCAGAGCCCAGGAGGTCGAGGCTGCGGTGGCCAGGAGCATGTGTCACTGTACTCCAGTCTGGGCGACAGAGTGAGACTTCAACTCAAAAAAAAAAATTGGCAGACATAAATAATTAGGAATTTGGTTAGAGAAATTTGAGTGGCAGATGTAAAATCTAGAATGTTGTTCAGGAATGATGTGTTCAGGAATGATGCATTGAGGAGAGATAACAAAATGTAGCCCATTTTTTCCCCTAGCCCTTGAGGAAAGAATGTAAAGACAATGGAGGATACAAGATGAGAGAGTGACACTATGATCAGAGTCAAATTATAGAGCGGTAAAAAGCAGTTTTAAACTGAATAATAGGGATGCTTGGTCATTAAGTATTAAGCACTCTAGACTCCCTTTACAAACTCTCTTACAGCCTCCCTAAAGCTCATTACAGTGATTTTAAAGAGTTATTCCCCAGCTTCTATATCATACTTTCCATAAGTTAGTTTTTAGGGTTTTTTGAGTTGGAGTCTCACTCTATCACCCAGGCTGGAGTGCGATGGCACACTCCCGGCCACCGCAGCCTCCACCTGCTGGGCTCCAGATATTCTTCTGCCTCAGCCTTCCAAGTAGCAGGAACTACAGTCACACACCACCACGCTCAGTTAATTTTTCTTGATTTATTGTAGAAACGAGGTCTCAACAAGTTGCCCAGGCTGGTCTTGAACCCCTGGGCTCAGGCAATCCTCTTGCCTAGGTCTCCCAAAGTGCTGGAATTACAGGCTGGGCCACTGCACCTAGCCGAGTTTTTTTTGTTTTTGTTTCTGAGTTGGAGTCTCACTCCGTCAGCCCAAATGCAGCGGCACACTCACGGTCACCCCAGCGTTGATCTGCTGGGCTCTGGTGATCCTTCGGCCTCAGTCTTCCAAGTAGCCGGAACTACAGGCACGTGCTACCACACCCGACTACGATTTTATTTATTGTAGAGAAGAGGTCTTACCAAGTTGCCTGGGCTGGTCTTGAACCCACAGGCTCAGGCAATCCACTCGGCTCGGCCTCCCAAAGTGCTGGGATTACAGGCTGAGTCACAGAACCCAGTCCAGTTTTAATATTCTACAGGCAGTCTAGTTTACACCAATATGCTGCTTAGCATAAGTAAATGACTAAGTTCCAGCCAAGACCTTGCCATTATGGTTATAAATTCTACAGTGAAGAGCTCAAATAAGAAAGGGTTTATTATTTTATAGATTAAATGAATAGCCACATATATGTACTAAAATAACTGCAAGTGCCTAAGAATCTTGGGCATAGCTAAGAATTGGGATTAAGTCTCATCTGAACCCCTGCAATACCTCTACAATGATCTAAGACATCCCTGGATCCAATAGTATAGGCAAAAAACATTTTTAAATGTTTAATTTTATTCATGATATTTTCTTGAAGATAAATTTTATTCTAGTCAATCTTTCAATATTCATTTATTAATTTTCTCAATATATATTCACCAAGCACTTTCTGTGTGCCATTACTATGTTGGGAGCTACTGATCTTATGGAATAGAGAGCTTCAAAAGAGTGATATTAAGTGAAAAAAATCCACTGAAATAAGGGCTAAAAATACTCAACCCATTTACCAAAAAGAAGTCACTGGTGACTCTAAAAAGTTTACAGCCTAAAGAAAAAGACAACTAAATATCACAACAGGGGAAGCACGAAGAATGCCTTACCCTTACGGTAAGTGGGGAAGGGATCAGGGAGAATTCTTGATTGTGATATATGCCAATAGCATAATATGGATAAATATATAAAACCCCATATAATATTTAAAGGTTAAAAATGCTATGAAATATGGTATTGTTTCTCAAGTGCAACTTTCAGTAAATACTACAGGCCCTCACCTTAGCATAAAAGGAATGCAGTTTCTAATATAACCACAAGATGGCAATGTTTACTATGTGAAACTGAATTTTTTTCCCCTCTATATCATTATGAAAGGTGGAATAGAAGCAAAAGGCATAACAGGTTTAGAGAAGGGTTACTTTAGATGGTACACAGGACCAGGTGATGTCAAAGCGCACTCTAATTGCTTCCTTACCACAGCCAACCTGGCTGATTTTCCACCGTTTGACTACATCTCTTCTAAAGTCTCTCTAACCCCCAACATGGATTAAATGCCTCAGCCAGGTTTTCACAGCATCTTCTCTACAGCACATAATCATGTAGGTGATAGATTTCTACAGAAACTGAATTAGAAGGTAGGTACGATGTCTGGTTTATCTATGGATGTTCTGTATTGAGTAGACTGCCTCACATTGTATTGATGCTTAAATATTTCTTGAATGGATAGATGAACAGATAAAAAAGTTTTGTATAAGATAGTACAAAATAGACTAATTACTCAAGACTTGTCATAATTTAAGTGTCTGTCTGAAGTCAGAAATAAAAGATACCAGAAACAAATAATTATAAAATTAAAATTTTCTTTTTAAAAAATGTCAGTCTATCTCTGTCTTTCATCTTTGCTAAAACATCCAGGTCAGACACTACTATCATTTGGTACCTAGACTACGGCAAGAATTTCCTAATTTGATCTTCAAATATCTACATTTGCTCCATCTCTAATCTATTTGCCCCACAGAGTATCTATCTTTCTAAAACATAAAATCAGATTATTTTATTCTTTTTCTTAAAAATCTTTTAATGGCTTCTCATCACTCTTTAAAGTTCTACTTTGAAGGCGTCGTGTTGCTCTAATGGCTTAGAAGACTCTGTGTAATCAACACCCTGTCAGCCTGAGCAACCTCTTTATGCACCATTCTTCCCCTCAGCCTCTGTTCTCCAACCTCAGTGCCCTTCTTTTGATTTTCTGAATAAGCTTGCTCCTTCCAATATCAGGGTCTTTGCATATATTATACACTCTACCTAAGACCATCTCTTTCCCACTGGTGCAATGTGTCTCTTCCTCGGGAAAACTTTCCCTGACCCCACAGGATCCTTGTTTTCATTATCCATTTCATGCCTCTTTATAGTATTTATAAAAATTATAATAAAATGATAAATTGTATAATCAACTGCTTTATGATTGTCTTGCTAGAATATGAAGAGTTGAAGGAATTGGTCTTCTTTGCTCACTTACTAGAACACTAGCTAGCTCACAAAAAAAGGCTTGATAAATATTTATTGAGTTGAATAAATAATGACAGGGCCATGTGTCTTTTTCAATGCTGTATCCTCAGAACCAAACAGTGTAACTGGCAATCAATAAATTTGAAGAGTCTGAATGCATATCACCTGAGCTTGAGTTGACAACTCTTCACTACTACAATCTGACTTTAGATCCAAACTCTTTATATGAGACCAAACTGGCTTGGGAAAAAGCAGCTAATTCGATTGAAAGATTATTTTAAGTGTTTAAAACACATGAAAAACATACCTTAAGAAATGCCCATGCAATTTTCCGAAAGCCACATTCTTGGTTTTGAACCTCAGAGTTATTTTTAATTTCATCCATGCTTAAGAAATCAAGAATCTGCAAATAAATTCACAGAAGACTAAGCTACCTAAAATGTATTTCCCAATAATATATTATTGAAATTAAAAAAAACCCATTTGTACAGTATTTAAAAATATGTCCCCTATAGGTCTTGCTATGTTATCCAGGCTGGTCTTGAACTCCTGGCCTCCAGCAATCCTCCCATCTCGGCCTCCCCAAGTGCTGGGATTATAGGCATGAGCCACCATACCCAGCCTTTATATCCCTTTTTAAAAAATCACAGCTTTATATAAATCACACATAACACAATCACAGATACAAATGGTGGAATACGCACGTCATAAACACACACAGATAACCTGAAAGTCAAGCATCATAAAAAACAAGTAACTCTACAAAATGAATCATCAGCTCTAATTATGCCAGGCCCTTTGCTGTTCCCGTGCTAAAATTCTCCATCTTGCTTAAAGTGGAAAGGAGACTTTCTCTGCTTGCCTTTGTTTACAGAAAGAGAACATGAGATATAGAAAAGAAATGTAGTATCCTAAGTTCAAACTATCTCCAAATACAATTTTCTTACACTAAAACTCTGAGTAACTTGGGGAAAATAACTTATACTCAAAACCTTCATATCCTTTTTAGTTAGAATAACAAGTCAGTACAGAGGTCATCTACTCCATAAGGTTTTCCCTGACTGTTCTGACTTCTGCTAACCCTTCACATCTAAGAAGTTCTACATCATTCTTGGTCATACATTGCATTTCACTAGTCAACTGATCTGTGTGTGCTTCTCTTTACTTATGCAGGTAGCACACATACTCTTAAGGAGTCTGATAGAGTTAAATGAGTTTATACTATCTGAAATGAAGAACAGTATATACAGATCATCACTTCACTATAATTATCAGTCATGAGGTTGCTGTAATTATTAAGCGATACACAGGAGGTCAAATAGCTAACTACTGGCACTACTGAATGCTCAGCAAATATGCTACCACTGTTTTAAAAAGGGCATCTCACTTGTACCTCCACAGCACACATACACTAAATTCTAGGGATTAAATTCTCACACCACTTTTTTTGCATTATTGAACTATTAAAAAGAAGAGCTTACATTTGTGCTATTAAGTATTAATTAAAATTTAGTTTAAATTGCTTTACTCAATTCATACCTCAAAGAAAAGGATGACTTTAGGGCTCTCTTCAAAATCTCGAAGCAAATAGGAAAAATTTTCATTAAATATAATTTGTTCTTCCCACTCTGGAAGTCTTGATTTTAACTGTTTAAAATCATATGGTTGGGTCATAATAGGAAGAATATAATCCACATTCTCTTTTTCATAGTAAGATGAAACAGGTCGTTCACTGTTCAAAAAAGGATACTTGCATTATAACTTTTATAATTTTGAGAAGAAAAAATATATAGTGTACAAGGTGAGACAGCCAGAAATAAATAGCTGTAATAATACAAAAGGAAAATTATTTTCATTGTCTATATAGAAAATTACCAATTTTATAAGCATTAAAAGTAATAGTGCCTTACTATCATTTTGCATTTGTATACTATCAATTGGTTTCACAGAATTAATTTATTATAGAAATATAAAGTGAGGTGTATACTTATACCTTTACTATACAGAACTGGGATAAAGTAATTCCTTCAGAATATTAAATGAGTTCATAATATAATGGACAATAAATTTATTTAAATAAAAAAATAAGCATAAGATTATAAACTCTTTGAGCTAGCATATTTTCTTTGTATGTGCTAAGTCAACTGAATAAGTGAATGCTTTTTTTTTTTTTTTATAGTCTTCATGTTTCCCTTTCCTGCCATCTTTCCCAACAAATATTTTTTTTGAATACTAGTATAATCATTTATTTTATTGTACTTTTCATTTGGGCTTTCAAGCATATATTAACTATAAAAGTAATCTTAGAAAAAAAATTCAAGATTCATTTACCTCACCTGAGACCAAGATAACATATTAATTTCAAAAGAAAAATAATGATGTTAGACAACGAAAACATTTACAATCTATAAAATATTTACAATGCAATCTTTATGCCATAAATTTGTCACTAAGCTCAGTAGACTCTCTATACCACTTAAAATAAATTACTCCCTTACACTTAAAATTAATTACTGAATTAACAGATGAGCTCCATTTCTTCTATATAATAAACTGATCAATGTCAGTGGTTGATAAAGTCCTACAACTAGTAGAACTATTCTCTAATACAAATCCATAGCTCTCTTCTCATTGACTTTCAACTACCAATAACAGAAAATAGAACTTCTACTGTAGACAGTTTTCATTTCAAGGATTAGTTGTGTAATTTTAAAAAAATTACCTATCATCTTTCTTGACATATTGACCATTATTCTCATCAACCACATGAATTTTTACCATTGGGTGAGAAATCATAAAATCTGACTTAAGTCGATCAGTCCGATGAATGCAAACTCCCAGGACAAGGTCATCATCAAGCAAACATTTGGGATAAACTGGACTGTCTCGGCTTGTTATTTCGTGAACACCATCACCGTCAATGTCTTCATTATCATCTGGAACTACATGCATAGAAGAAAATCAGTATTATAATTAATTGTTCCCAAAGTTGTATTTAAATATACCCTAGTCTTTATGATGTATGATTATTATGTTAACAAAGGAACTTCAAGGGAAAAGAAAGAAAAAGCCAGAAGCAAATCACACTCTGAGAGTAAAATACTACATTTACTAATGTGTTAAAGTAGGCAAGAATCATTAATTTTTTTTCCTAACAAGGACCAACAACACAAAAATAAATTAAAAAATGAGAGTCAAAGACAAAAAAGTAATTTTATCTAGGTATTTCCTAAGTGGAATATATATTACTCTATGCATTACAACTAGAATTTCTTTTTTTTTTGAGTTGGAGTCTCACTCAGTCGCCCAGACTGGAGTGCAGTGGCATGCTCCCAGCCACCCAGCCTCGACCTGCTGGGCTCCGGCGATCCTTCCGCCTCAGCCCTCTAAGTAGCTGGAACTACAGGTGCGTAGTACCACACCCGGCTAATTTTTTGATTTATTGTAGAGATGAGGTCTTGCCAAGTTGCCCAGGTGGGTCTCGAACCCGTGGGCTCAGGCAATCCACTCACCTCACAACTAGAATTTCTATTCCTGGATAGGATGGAATAAGTCAATGCTTTGTGTAACAACAACTGTAAAGGGCAAAATAAGTTAGAAAAACCTTATTTTAAAGTCACCAGAACAGTATAGAAACAATGTACACTAGATAGACTAAAATTCCAGAGAGGGAGAATCAGTCAGAGGTAAGCCAATGGACTGGCAGCTGTTTTTGTCTCTGGGGATATCTGCTGATTCCGGGTTTGGCCCAGGCAGAGGGTCACTGCTAAGAGAAAGAGAAAAGCCCATGTTGTGAAGATTCAATGGGACAAAAATGAAAAAACTGGAGACTTGAGGAATCTTAAACACATGGCTAATTTTTCTCACCAAACTGAATTCTGAGGCTAGGGTGAGGCTTAGAGAGGTAGCAAAATTCCCAGTCTTGTGGTGCTAGCAGATCATGACCTGCCAGGGAAAGAGGCCTGAAACACAATGGGGAAAGATGAAGCCCTAGTGGGTGTGGTCAATTTACATTAAGGATCAATAGTCACTTTTCACCTGGGTCACTTACCAATTCTGGGTGCAGTAAGAGGTTGAGAATCCAGATATGACTCTGGTATTAACAGAGGGTTGCTACTGGGGGACAGAGAAGCCAGCGGAGATTTTGATGTTTATGGGAACTGGAGTAAGAAAACAGCTTCCAACCCATGGCCAGTCTAGTCTACCAATCAAGACATTTGTCAAGTTTTGAAGCTGCCTGAGGCAGAAAGCAAAATGGCTAAGCTGAAGAGCACTGTAGGATAAAACTGAGTCTCCCACAGTTTTTTTAGGACTGAAGAGACAAATACCTGTGAGGCTCTCAATAGGAAACACCCAGAAGGCTCTATCCTAGGTACAGGGCAAATACAAGATGAGTTTTGCCACAACTATGACCCAGTGCTGACCTGAGATAAGTTGCCCACCCCACCTGCCTACAGTGATTCTCTATAGTAAAAGAAGAAATCAAGTGGGACCTCTAGGATTCTATTCACAATGTCCAGCTTATAATAAAAGGTTACTAGACATAAAAGAAGCAAGACTATATAATCAATAATCAAGTGAAAAAACAGATAACAGAAATAGGCCAAAAGATGATTCAGGTTGAAGTTAGCATACAAGATAAGTATAAATAATATGCTCAAGAAAATCACGGAAAAAATGGGCAAAGCAGTTTTTAAAAATGAAGATTTTTCTACAAAAAAATTGAATTGGAATTCACAAAAAATTCTAGAACTGAAAAATACATTGTCTGAAATTATAAATGTAATAGATGTGTCTACTTTATGCTAGAGGACACAAAAGAAGACATGATTAGTGAACTAGAAGAAGGGTCAACATAAATATTCTAATTGAAACATAATGACAAAAAAAAAAGCATAGGGAAAAGAGAACATAAGAAATATAAATAACTAGTATATGTGAAATAAAAACCTAAAATAAGAGGAGAAAATGTTGATGAAACTACACTAAAAAAATAATGGCCAAGAATTTTCCACAGCTGGTAAACAATAGCAAACAGTGAACTCTAAACAGAAAGAATTCTAACAAAACCATATTTAAGCATATCATGACAAAACACTAAAACCAGAAAAAAATGTATATTCCTTTCATAGGGACATAAATAAGACAACTGCTGGGAACAGAAATAATGGAAGCCAGAAGATAAACTATGTGATTTCTTTAGAATACCAAAAGAAAATAGCCTGCATCCTAAAAATCTATATTAGTAAATATCCTTCAAAAATAAGGTCAACTAAAGGCATTTTAAGACAACATGATGTGAAAGAATTAGCAGGTATTCACTAAGAGAAATACTACAGGAAGTTTGTCAAAAAGATCAAAAAAAGGAAGCTGGAATTCATTTAAGGAAATGGTAAATTTTGGGGTAAGTAAATTAGTATCGATTGTACAAAATGGCAACTAATTTATAACATCTGTGAAGTTTAAAATACATGTAGAATTAAAATGCATGACAATAAGAACCCATAAAACAAAAGAAAAACAAATGGAGTTTATTATAATGTTCTAACAGCACTGGGGAAGTATATTTTATTAGAAAATTAATTTGTTGTAGAATACGGTAAGTCCAGAAAAAGCTCTAAACAGACAGAATTCTAACAGGGTAATGACTAAAAATAGTAAAGAATGTATAATTATGAAATTAACAGGAGAAAAATTTAAATACTTGAATAATTTAAAACAGAATGGGAAAAGGAACATAAAACAGGTGGATCAAACAGAAAACAGTGATATGACACACATAAGAACATAGACATAGTGCAACCAAAGGGATGAAGAAAAATGTACTATGCAAACTCAAACCACAAGTAGACTTTAAGGGAAAATGAGTCATTCTAGATAAAGAAGGGCACTGCATAATGGTAAAAATGTCAATTTGACAGGAGATATAACACTCCTAAATATGCATATATTCAGCAACATAGCTTCAAAATATATAAATAAAAACTTACAGAAATAAAAAGAAAAATAAACAAAATCATAGTAGAAATCTTAATACCCCTTTCAATAGCTAACTGAATAGACCAAAAAAATTAGTAGGATGAACTGATCCACACTGAACACAGTAATGTTATTTATGATAAAATGACACTGCAATACAGAGAGAACAAGACACTCTCTTCAGTAAATAGTACTAGGTCAATTACATATTCACTGGGAAAAAGTATCTTGATCATTGCTTCCCACAGTAAACAAAAAATCAATTCCAGATGAACTGTGTTTCTAATTGTGAAAAGTAAAACAATAAAATTTTTAGAAAAAAAAATCTTCGGAACTTGGGAAAGATTTCTTAAATCACAGAAAGCACTTACCATCAAAGGAAAGAAGATGGATAAAGTAGGCTATACAAAACTTCTGTTTTTCAAAGGACACCAATAAGAGAAAAATAACACCCAAAGTGGGAAGACATTTGTAATATATATGTGTTATGTGTATATGTATTCTGAAACAGACTCCTATTTAGGTATATAAAATATCATCACAAATCAATTAGAAAAAAGACAATTTTTTAAAAATGTACAGAAGACTTGAACATATTTACAAATGTCAAAATCCAAGTAGTCAGTAAACATGCAGGAGCTCAACTTTACTAATTAACATGGAAACCAAACTGAAGTTAAAGTGAAATATCACTATATATACCCAGGAATAACTAAAATTTTAAAAGATAATATTACATGTTGGTGAAAGTATGGAGCAACTGGAACTCTCAAACACTGCTAGTGTCAACTGGTAAATCAATTTTGTAAAACTGGAAATAGCTATTAAAGCAAAAAATATACATAATCTATGACATAGCAACTCTACTCCTAGGAATATGCCTAACAAAAATGTATGCATATGTTCACCAAAAGACATGTCTGGAATGTTCATTAAAGCTTTACTTATAATTGGCTAAAACCAGAAACAACTCAAATGTCCATCAGTTAAAAAAATAAATTAATTGTGGTATGTTCACACAATGAATATCTGAATAGTATAAAAACAGAACTAAGAATGAATAAGCTCAACTGCATGCAACAGTAGTAAAAATCTTACAAAGATAATGTAGAGTTTAAAAAAAAAAAAGCCAGGCACAAAGAGCACAGTATTTATGATTCTATTCATATTAAAGTATAAAAATAGCAAAAATAAACTCTGTTAGATGAGAAATTAGTGGTTACTCCTATAGGGCAACAGACTGAAAGGGAACTTTAGGGGATTCTAGATGCTAATGATGTTCTGTTTCTTGATTTGAATGATGGATTTTACAGTTATGTTCAGTTCGTGAAGATAAACTAAGCAATACACTTGTGAGTATACATGTTTTTCTATATGTTTATTATGCTTCAGTAAGATATTTAAAAAATTTAATTATAGAAATCACAAAACATCATGAATTTCAGTCTCAATTTCTGGCCAATTAAATGAAAACTGAAAGAAAAAAAGACATAAAAGTAGGAAAAAGGCAAGAAAGAGTAAAGAAAAAGAAAAGAAATGAGAAGCAGAGAAGACTGCAACAAAGGAAGGCAAAGTTGGGAAAGAAGAGGAAAGCTAAGTTAGGTTGAGGGACTGAGAAGATAGATACCATGTTCGACAGAGGGATGCAGCCTTAATATCTGAAGGCTTATTGGCTGCTAACCAATTATATCGCTTTCAACAACTGAGTCCTAATGATTTATGCACTGTAAACTAAATAGTTTAAAGAAAAAATATTTACTATTCTATAGCATATTATCCCAATTCTAATCATTCAATTATTCTACATTGAATTATTTCAATCATATCCTTCAGCTTTAGTTTTAAGAACTAAAATTCCTAGAATCAAGTTAAGTCTATCAAGGCACACAATTTTTCACTTAATTTGGATAACCAACCTGCATTAGCTTTCTTTTTCATTTTTTTAGACTTGGATTTTGTGTTTTCTTGCATGCTGTCTTCTACATTTTGTTCTGTTGAGCTTATTTCACCATCTTGATGAGAATCTGAAGTAACTGTTTCAATTGGAACCTCCTTCTTCTGTTCACCTTCTGTGCCATCAGAGATGGTCAATGTACTGTAAATATAACCCACATACAAGCTATTAAAAATATTATTATAATTCTTACTCATGGTGCAACAGAGTAAATGGTAAAGAGAAGGATAATCCTAAAATCTATATTATTTTCTGCTGGAAGATGCATATATTTTCTTATACACTAAAACAGCTGTCAAACTAGGTATCACAGGTAACATTTTATACTTGGTGAGGAGTTATATATCTCATGAGCCAACTAAAATTGAGTTCTAAAGCCCAGGGAAGGCAGTTTAACTCACCCATGCTAGCTCTGGCCTGTCTCTTTTCTTCCTCTCTTCTTTTTCTAATAAGCTTTGTTTTAAAACTTTAAAAAAATAAAAGTCCAGGGAAAAATGAGATTGTATTTTATAAGCAATGGATTTGTCTTTACATAGGACTTATCAAAGTATCCTCATCCTGTTGCCAAGTAAATGATTAACAAATTTTTTAATTATTTCAAAGGCATAAAACATATTCTAGTTTGTTCTGTTTTCAAGAGGTTTCACATACACAATTTTTTATTTCTAGTTAAAAGTCAATTCCTCGTGTTTTCCAGTGGCTAGTGTGTTACTATATTTTCAGGTTATTATTAAAATTAAAATCTGCATCACATGAACTAATAAATGGTAAGGGGTAGCAGCCCAGAAGCAAACTGAGTTTAAAGAGAAACCATTAAAGTTTGTAATCCAATGCATAATAAATGTGTATTTAAATAATAAAAATTGACTTCCAATATCTTTAGTCATCTTTCAAGAAAAAAATGTATTGAAAAAAATGAATTGGGAATAACAAAACTAGAGAAATATTTCAAAGTAGTCATTCTGGAAAGTTGTTCTATTTTATTACATCACCAAATACTATTCTTTAAGAACAGCTACCCTTTGCAAGTCATGGTCATGCGGGGCATGGATTTTTTTAAAATTCATGAACTAACCCTGCTTTATAGTGAGTATAACTTATCAGTCCATCACAGACATGGTAGCTGTAAGTAAGAAAGAATATTTATAGTATATTGTGGTAGGCAGCTTCTAAGAAGGCCTCTACTGATCCTCACCTCTTGATATTCATGTCTTTGTGTAATCCTCTTCCTTTTAAATGTGGGCTGGACCTAGTGACCCACTTCTAATAGACAGAATATGGTAAAGGTAATGAATGCCACTTCTAAATTAGGCTCCAAAAAGTCTGTGACTTCTGTCCTGCTCTCTCTCCCCCTGGGAGTTCTTGCTGTGAAAATAAGTTGTGAGTAAACTACATGGAGAAGTCCATGTGGCAAGGAACTGATATCTTTGGCCAAAAGGCACTCAGAACCTGAGGCATGCCAGCAGTCACATGGTTGAGCTTACAAGTAGATCTGAGGGACACTTGGCAGATCCTCTCTCTCCTTGCTAACAACTGATGGCTGCCTGTGAGAGACCCAAGACACCCAGTTAAGTCACTCCCAGATTCCTGAACCATAGAAACTGCGAGACAATCAATGTTTGTTGTTCTAAGTTGCTAAGTTCTGGGATAATTGTTTTAACGCAGCAACAGATAACATATACTAACAGATACATATACTAACATGTCCCTGCAGTAACCTGGTATGTCTTGCTTTTGTTACTACTGGTCATCTAACTTTTGAAAAGAGGGGGATTGGCCGGGCTCGGTGGCTCAGCCTATAATCCCAGCACTTTGGGAGGCCGAGGGGAGTGGATTGCCTGATCCTGTGGGTTCGAGACCCGCCTGGGCAAATTGGCGAGACCTCATCTCTACAATAAATCAAAACTTAGCCGGGTGTGGTAGCACGTGCCTGTAGTTCCAGCTACTTGGAAGGCTGGAGCAGAAGGATTGCCGGAGCCTAGCGTATGGAGGCTGCGGTGGCCGGGAGCGGCCATTGCACTCTAGTCTGGGTGACAGTGAGACTCCAACTCAAAAAAAAAAAAAAAAAAGAAAAGAAAAGAGGGGGATTATTTTTAGCGCAAGGCTTTTGGGCAAATTTCCCCATTTTCTAAATCATTATTTTATATTCCCTCATATCAAGGAACAGTCACATGCAGAAATCTTCCCACCTCAAGGTGTTTCTCTAAAAGAGAACTGCAAAGGGAAGAGTTAATTGTAGTAATGAAAAGGCATTTCTATCTTATAGTTTCCTTCAAAGCAAGAATATGCATATATGTTCACAGAAGCTCACATCCTATAAATGTGTGTGTGTACCCAAAAAACCCCAAAATTTATTTATAAAAAATTGTGTTTCTTACATGTTTAAACTTCAGTCACCTTAAAAGTACCTTACATTTCATACAATACACCAATCAAGACACTTTTTCCACTGATCAAGATAGCTTTTGAACTCGTCACTTTGATGCCTTTTAGTGCTTCTGCTGTTTTTTTGTCTCACCTCTTCCACGTGGCAAGATGTTTCCCTTTGACGACTTTTTTCATACAGGGAAACAAAAGTTGCTCTGGGCAATATTTGGCGAATAGGGAGGATGAGGCACTGGAGTCATGCTGCTTTTGGCCAAAAACTGCTGAACACTCAGTGCATGTGGGCAGGTTGTGCAAATCACCCAACATGAAATGGGCAAACACACTGAAAGAATCTCCACAAAATAAATACATAAATAAATAAATAACTGAAGCCAAATGCAGCCTCTCACAAAAAATGCAAGCGGGTACACTGCTGTTGACAGGCTCCTAGAACACTTACCCAGCGGGGGAAGCCTATACTACAAGGGGCCCACCCCCCCAAAAGATAATTCCAGATTTTGGGGGTCCCTCGTATATATACATACATGAGAATATATATAAGTACACATGCACACACGCACTGTATATAGAACAAGACTAGAGGAACTGCTAACAGTGATCATCTCTGAACACTTGTTCTACAGTGAGAAAATGTTATTTGCATAATAAGAAAAAAGCTATATTTATATGCCCAAGCAGACATTTACAACTCAAAAAAGGAGAAGTAATTCGGTTTCTATTATTTTAAAACAGATGTAAATGAGTAGTTAAGAGTACAGATAAGTTTCTGGCTCAGCCTCTTACTAGTTCTGTGCCTTCCCTTTCCTCATCAGCAAAATAGAATAATATTACTTTTCCTTAAAGGATTGTTATAAGAAATAAATTAGTAAATCCTTATAAAGTATCCAGTACATAGTAAGGAGCTATGTAAAGGTTAGCTGATGTCTTAGTGACAATGTCACAAAATAAAAGGCTGAGGATTTTGTTAAAATACAGATAATACTCAAAAGCTGACAATAGTGGTGTTTTTTAAGAAAACAGTTTATATTTATCAGTGTAAAAGTACCTAGTTTCAGCTTCAGATGGGACGGAAACTTTCTTTTTTTTCTTTTTTCTTTTTTCACTGCTCAATTTGTCATCATGCAATAAAATATCTGAGGGAAAGTAAGTCAACTGTTCTTTCAGTTTCCTTCTTATTTTCTTCTTAATCTCCTTTGCCATTTCTTCAGTTACTTGGAGCTGATAGGCTTTCATCAGTTCTTCATTTTCTAAATCATTACTTTCTTTTCTTTTATTTATCTTCTCACTTTTCAGATGGCCAATACCTGGCTGTGACTCAGATGGTGCTTCCTGACGCATAGAATCCACCGTCTTCGCAGGAGTTTCTGGCTCCATTTCTTGTGCAGCCAGCTGGGGCACCGACTTCATCCCCTTTGTATTTGGCTTTCCTGGCTTGTCTTCCTCTACGCGAACATCATCATTTGGATTTTCAGCTGCTGACTGTGTGCTCCTCAGTTTGTTCTTGGTGACTTGCATCCTCTTCTCCAGGTTATTAGTGTTAGTAGGACTTAAACTACTTGTAGTTTCCTTAATATTGTGACGATAGCTTCTAACGGTGTCAAGCTAGGAAAAGAAGACACAATAACAAAGTTTCATCTAGGTATAGTTTATTATATAAGGTAAAACACAAAAATTAATGTTCAACAATGTGGAATTACTGGGAAGATTACTTAGTTTTTTACCTGAACACAGTGATACCATTCTAGAGCATTTGATGAGTACTCTCCTAGTTATGCTTCCAAAATTAGATTAGTAATCTCTGAAAGTAACTTCAGATTAAATAAGTTAATTACATGAGGAGTACTTAATTGCTCAAATCTCAAATGCTATTTCCTCATTGGCAAAATGATCCACATTCTAATCTAATTAATGGATAGTTGAGAAGCTGCTAAAAAAAATCACTGAATGTAAGACATTTCAGTTTCTCAACAGAAGACACACATGGGTCATTTATATTGACTTCTAACTATACTTTAAAATAAAAAATCTATAACTCTAAGACATTTCAGTTTCCCAACAGAAGACACACATGGGTCATTTATATTGACTTCTAACTATACTTTAAAATAAAAAATCTATAACTCTAAGACATTTCAGTTTCCCAACAGAAGACACGCATGGGTCATTTATATTGACTTATAACTATACTTTAAAATAAAAAATCTATAACTCTAAGACATTTCAGTTTCCCAACAGAAGACACGCATGGGTCATTAACTATACTTTAAAATAAAAATCTATAACTCTAAGATTACCCTACAACTGATCCAAATATATCACTAAAATGCTGCTAAGTATGACATATTAAGTTAAATCGAATGAAAGACTAAGCACATATCTGTACCTCTTTCCTCAATCAAAATTACTTAAAATAAGAGATATTTTAATTTAAAAAATCAATAAAAGGCTGGAAATAAAAAATAAAGAATGTTACTGGCAGTAAAATACATTATTTAGAGAAATCTCCTAAGGATTAAAGAAAGGCATGATCAGAACTATTAAGAAACTACCAAAGCCTATAGGGAAAGACAGCTCCAGGACTAAGAATAGTTCTAGAGAAGCCATAAAAATCAAAGGAGGGGAGACGCCTGAGGATGATCAACTGAGGAATTGGGGAGAACAGCTCTCTCCCACCTCCATTTGTGCTGACTTTCACCCAGGGATCAAACACCTGAGCATAGAGGCCGCATGATTCGCGAAGGTAAAACTCCCACAAGCAGCAGAAGCAGACTATGTTAAAACAACCAACAGGCAAGAGAAGAGAGATTCTCCAATATAAAGATGACTACACAGCTAAAAATTAGCAAACACTAAAGGAAAGTAGCAAATGAAGGAAAGCCATCAAATCCAACACAAACAGAAAAACTTATACCAAAAAATGACTATTATAAATATAAGAATTTAAAACAAGTATGAATGGTTAACATTAATTTTAAAAACCCAAAGGCCAATTAGACAAAAAAAATGCAGATTTTAAAAATAAAATGTTTGAGTGATGGAAATAAAAGCTTCACAGATGAGCTGAGAAACAGAATGATCCAAAACCAAACTGCTACAACACCAAAAAGAAGAATTCTGCCAGAAATGGATGTGCTTACCAATACATACTAACATACAATTGTTCACCGAAAATACTTTCCAAATTCGATCTATTCTTCGAGGGTAAAATATGATGCCATATTCTCCATGAAGTCTTCACTAATCAAATATAGTAAAATATCCACTCTCTTTTAAAAAATTAAGTTTGTTTTCATCTGTTCTGTTTTGGAAGTCACATTTGCTTAATTTAAAACAGTTTAAAAAAATACTAATAGCAAAAAAATACCCCAAAGCTGGTTGCCTCATACAAATAAAAACATTGCTAATCTTTTCAGAAGCTTCTTTTTGTTTTCTTTCTATGACTTCAGTCACACCTCAATAACCTTAAATTTCGCTATGTTAAAGTAGGGCACATGGAAGTTTATTCTATTTTTTCAGTCAGTAGCAAAATGTAGTAACAATATACACAAACTGTGAGGACACTCCTGAAGGAAATAATTAGAAAAAGATAATCAAGAATTAGAAATAGAAAAAAGACTTGTAGTCTCAAAGAAAATACTAAACATGAAACCTTAAGCAAGCTAACCAGATACTAAGTTTTAAAATAATATATTATTACTTTTTTCTTTATTTGCTTTTAAAATACTGCAGTAAGTACAGTAGCAGGGTATTTTTGGTAGTATCGCTACACTTTAAAGCATTATATTTACTTTTTCATTACTTTTTAAATAGCCTGGTTTGTGGCTTTGACTTTTTTTTTTAAACTTTAACAGCACTATGGAATAAATTTCCAAGTAATTTATAAATTATAAACGTTTGCTATTATTTCTAGATTTTTGGTACTACAGTAAAACTCTGCTTTGTGAGATTTAACAGTTTTATGGATTATGATCGAATTTTGAAATGTCCCAAATACATTGGGTCATGTTCCCATTATCTCTTCACTCATCTTTTACCTCTTTACATCATTTAGATTTTTTTGCCTTAGTCTGTCTGCTTTTAAAATCAGCTTTATTAAAATATAACTTGTAATAAATTTCACCAATTTTAAGTGTATAATTAATAAATTTCGGTATATGTATACAGTCATGTGAACACCATCATTATCATGATGTTAAAACATTTCAATCACTTTGTATATTCTTTTCCAAAGTCAACTTCTTCTCCATGCCCTGGACCCACTCAAACACTGATCTGCTTTTGATAGACAATAGCTTTGCCTTGTCGAGTATTTCATATAAATAGAATCACATCATATCTAGCCTTTCTGATTTCCTTCATTCATTGAAAAGCTTTTGAGAGCCACCCATGTTGTTGCATTTTTCGTATTTATTCCTTTTTTGCTAAACAGTATTCCATTATATAGACATATGCTACATTTTTGTTTCTCCATATACCAATTAATAGACATTTGAATTATTTCCAGTTTTGTTATATGTTTTCATTTCTTGTAGATAAATATCCACAAGTAGAACTGCTGTCTATACAGTAAGGAGATACTTAGCATCTTAAATAACAGCCAAACAGCTTCCACAGTGCCTATACTACTTTGCATTTCCATCAGCAACGTTTACGAATTTCAGTTACCTGACATCTTTGGCAGCACTTGATATTGTCAATGTTTGTTTTTTTACCTGTTTTAATAGGTGTATGATGGTATCACAGTATTGTTTTAAATTGCATTTCCTTAATTACTAAGACATAGAGAATTATTGCATGTGCTTATTTACCATTCACATATCTTCTTTGGTTAAATGCTCAAATCTTTTGTCCATCTTTATTAAGCTGTTTGCTTTCACATCACTGAGCTCTAAAAGCTCCTTAAATTTTAACACTTAACAGATAGTGCTTTAAAAATATTTTCTCCAAACTTACAGCTTATATTTTCATTTTTAAGCAATGTTTTATACGTTCACAAAGCACATTCCATTCTTTTTTTCTTTAACGGTTAATGTTATTGTAGCCCAAAAAACTTTTGCTTAACCCAAGGTTACAAAGGTTTTATCCTATGTTTCTTCCATAAGTTATACAGCTTTAGCTCCTATAAATAGGTCTTTGATCCACTACTAGTTAATTTCTAAATGTGATATGGTTCCAAGTTTATATAGCTATATAAATATCCAATTGTTCCAGGGCCATTTGCTGAAAAGATTATCCTTTTCCTAAGTTACCTAGGCAACTTCATTAAGAACTATTTGACCATATACACTTGAGTCCACTTCTAGACACTATCCTGCTACACTGAATTATATACCTATCTTTATAATGATACCAGTGTATTGATTATTAATGTTTTATAGTGAGTCTTGAATCAGAAAGCGTAAGCCCTTCAACCTTATTCTTCTTTATCAGAATTGTCTTGGGTATTCTAGATCCATTGTTTACATTCCCAAATAAATTTTATAAATGGATTTTAAAATTTTAAAAATCTGCTGGCATTTTTATTAGGAGTTCATGAAATCAATAGATCAACTGTCAGAGAATGCACAACTGATAACATTAATTCTTCCAATTCATGAACAGGAATAACTATTTAGGTCTTTATTTTCAGCACTGTGGGGGTTTTTAGTGTACAAATCTTAAACATTGTTAAGTTTATCAACACATTTTTGTACCTATCAAGTTATTTCTAAACTTTAATTTCAAATTATTACTGATATAGAAATACAACTGGTTGTTATACATTAACCATATATCCTGTTAAAAATCCCTGAAACATACAGTCTCCAAATTACAATGGTTCAACTTAACAACAGTTTGAACTTATGATGGTCTGACATATAATTTTTTGTCTTTAGGATGGCATGAAAGCAATACACATTGAGTAGAAACCATATTTCAAGTACTGATACAACCACCCTATTTTTCACTTTCAGTAAAGTATTCAAAAAACTGCAAGAGATAGTAGACATTTTATTATAAAATAGGTTGTGTGTTAGATGATTTTGTCCAACTGGCTAATGTAGGTGTTCTGACCACATTAAAGGTAAGCTGAACTAAGCTATAATGTCATGTGTATTAAATACATGTTCAAATCCTCAGCAAAAACAACAAAGCAGGTGGTATCACATTACCAGACTTCAAACTTTACTATAAAGCTACAATCATCAAAACAGCTTGGTATTGGTATAGGAACAGGCATATAGATCAATGGAATAGAATTGAGATTCCAGAGGCAAAACCTCAATTTCTCAACCAACTCATCTTCGACAAAGCCTCCACCACCTACCACTGGGGAGAGGAGAACCTATTCAGTAAATGGTGCTGGGAAAACTGGCTGACCATATGCAGAAGATTGAAACAGGACCCCTATCTATCCCCATGCACAAAGGTTAACTCCAAATGGATCAGAGACCTAAATGTTAAACCTCAAACCATAAGAACCTTAGAAAAGGAAGGAAATACCCTCATGGAAATCGGAACTGGCATCCAATTCCTGAACAAAACCTGAAACCCACAGGTCATAAGAGAGAAGATAGACAAGTGGGACCTCATTAAACTGACAAGCTTCTGCAAGCCAAAGAAACCATCAAGAGAGCAGGGAGACAGCCTACAGACTGGAAGAAATATTTGCCAACACCAGGTCTGACAAAGGCTTAATATCCTGGATCTACAAGGAACTAAAATGTGCTGAAAAGAAAAAAACAAACAACCCCATTAACAAATGGGCAAAAGATATGAACAGACACTTCACAAAAGAGGACATCCGAGCAGCCAACAAACACATGAGAAATGTTCACCTCACTAATCATTAGGAGATGCAATCAAAACACACTGAGATACCACCTACTCCAGTCAGACGACATTATCACAACTCAAAAAATACAGCTGCTGG